>NC_091587.1:24554055-24559055 GCF_042767895.1 Penaeus vannamei | reverse complement strand
AGTACCCTTTGAGAGCCTGAAATGACCCAACAGGAGGTTAGACGCCTTTAAGAAATAAAAAAGATTGAAGGTAAAAAAAAAAGGTTGAAAAAGAAAAAGAAAATCGATGTCAAATTAAAAAGATTAAAGGTTAAAAAGAAGAAAAATAAAATCGATGTAAAAATAAAAAGAGTAAAGGTAAAAAAAAGGTTAAAAGAGAAAAATAAAATAGATGTAAAAATAAAAAGATTAAAGGTAAAATAAAAGGTTAAAAAAGAAAAAGAAAATCGATGTAAAGGTAAAAAGATTAAAGGTAAAAATAAGACGGTTAAAAAAAAGAAAAAGAAAATCGATGTAAAAATAAAAGAAAATTAAAGGTAAAAAAGAAGACGTTTAAAAAGAAGAAAAAGAAAATCGATGTAAAAATAAAAAGATTAATGGTAAAAAAAGGTTAAAAGAAGAAAAATAAAATCGATGTCAAAATAAAAAGATTAAAGGTAAAAAAAAAGGTTAAGAAGAAGAAAAAGAAAATCGATGTAAAAATAAAAAGATTAAAGGTTAAAAAAAGGGTTAAAAAAGAAAAATAAAATCGATGTAAAAATAACAAGATTAAAGGTAAAAAAAAAAAAAGGTTTGAAAAGAAGAAAAATAAAATCGATGTAAAAATAAAAAGATTAAAGGTAAAAAAAAAAGGTTAAAGAAGAAAAATAAAATCGATGTCAAAATAAAAGAAAATTAAAGGTAAAAAAAAAAAAAGTTTGAAAAGAAGAAAAATAAAGTCGATGTAAAAATAAAAAGATTAAAGGTAAAAAAAAAAGGTTTAAAAGAAGAAAAATAAAATCGATGTAAAAATAAGAAGATTAAAGGTAAAAAAAAGGTTAAAAAAGGAAAATAAAATCGATGTAAAAATGAAAAAGATTAAAGATAAAAAAGAAGACGGTTAAAAAAAAGAAAAAGAAAATCGATGTAAAAATAAAAGAAAATTAAAGGTAAAAAAGAAGGTTAAAAGAGAAAAAGAAAATCGATATAAAAATAAAAAGATTAAAGGTTAAAAAGAAGGTTAAAAAAGAAAAAGAAAATCGATGTAAAAATGAAAAAGATTAAATGTAAAAAGAAGACGGTTAAAAAATAAAAATAAAATCGATAAAAAGGAGAGGGGAAAGAGGATTTTTTTTTAAAGATATTTACTGTAATAAATTCTATATAAACTGATCGCTGACCATCATATAACTTTCTTTAGTGGTAAATGGTTGAAATACATTTATGTGCTAAACATCGTAGGTCATGTAGCGGAAGTGTTGTGGCGAAAAAGGTAAAAAATGAGTGAACGATTAGGGTAAAATGTGCTCAGTGTCAAAGGTAAATAGAACGTTAAAGTATAGAAGGGTAGTGAAAAGGGTAAAGATGGGGGGGGGGGGAGGAAATGAAGAAAATCGAAGATTAGTAAAAGATAAAAGTGGTTAAGAGTACAGGGCGATAGGATGAAATGATGAATACTTGTGGCTGTGGAAGGAAGAACATTTAGGAAAACTGGCAAAACAGCAATAAAAAAAATAATAATAAAAAAATAAAAATAAAAACATAAAATAAAATAATAAAAAAGGGTAATACAGGTAGAGATGGCTGTTGGAGAAATAGGAAGAGAAGAATTCGGGGAATGAGATAATGGGGACTAGGGAAGATGATAAAGTATCAGGAAGACTCAGGAAGGGAGGATGAATATCGGCAAATATTCTAAATGTTGATGGAATATTAATAGAGGGCTTATAGGGTGGATGAAGGAGTGGAGTGTTAAATTAGGTCATATTTAGGGAAGTTTTGAATGTCTTCAAGAGTTTCTGGAGAGGAATTGGGCGGGGAGGTATAAGAAAAGTTTTCTTTTTTGTGAGAAGGAGAAGAGGGGGTAGATGTCCGAGGAGTAGAAGAAGAGTGTATAGATAAAAAGATGTAGTAGAAGATGGAGTGGAACATTGAGGTTGTCTGGTGCGACACGTACCTTGAAAAGTAAGAGGGGCTGGCATCGAAGTGGTAGAGATTCGAGCTTGTACGTAGGGCAGCTTCTCTAAAATACATTATGGGAGCCACCGCAATTGTCACACATGCGGGACGAGCAAAGCAATTTAAAAGTAAATGACCAGGCTGGGCACACAGAGGGCAGTGGATTGTGGAACGACAGCGTTTGGCTTGGTGGCCAAAACGCCTAGATTTCTGACATTGACGAGGAGTGGGTTCAATATGGTCCAACAAGGCACGGCACTCCCCCCAATATAATCTTCATGGGGGGGATTAATTGTTCATTGGTGCAAGACTGACAGATGGAGAGGGAGAGGAGGAGGAGGGAAGGAGGAAGGGGTTGAGGAAAAGAGGAGAATCAGTAGAGGAGACAGATCTATTGTTTCAAGTATTAAGAGAGGAGTGAGGTTCGGTAGGAATAGGTTTGTCAGCTAGGTCAGTCAGGGTAGATATTGCACGAACTTGGGACGTAAGGAAACTTTACCTCCTTGTTTTTGGAGACATTGCTGAAAAAGAAAGATAATCTGAGAGTTAGGGATTGTAGGGGAAATCACAAAGAACCTCCCCCACTTGCCTGGGCCAAAAAGAGTACTCAAGAGGCTTAAGAGGCCGAAGCAGTAGAAGGACGAGGGGGGGGGAGGAAGCTGGGGTGGTGTGAGGTGAGGCAGTACTGTGGGAAGGACAATAAGGATGAAGAATAGTGACAAGTGGAGAAGGGATAGACACTGAAGAAGAGTTTGCGTAGAGGATGTTGGGAGACAGGAAAGGGTGTACTCCGAAAGATGAGGACTGGCCCGGGTGGATGATGCGAAATGGATAAAATTGATAGACACCATCGAAGAGGAGTATCAGTATTAGTGGTATCATTATTTTTAGTAGTATTAGCTGATGGAGAAGCGAGCCTTAGTGCCCCTAATAAGGATAAACAAAAATCTAAATAATTGGACATGGTGAGCCTGAAATAAGTAGGGAAAGGAAATGGTCTACTCCTCAGGATCCCCTTTAGGATTATGGCTAGGTAATTAACCAAGGGAATACCGTGCTCATGAGGCCGTTCATGAGGGACACAAAGCCAGCTTTATCTTTCTTTCTTTCTTTTTTTTCTTTTTTTTTCTTTTTTTTCTTTTTTTTCTTTTCTTTTTCCTTTTTTTCTTTCTTTTTACTTTTTTTCTTTTCTTTCTTTCTTTTTTCTATTTTTTCCTTCTTTCATCCTTTCAGCACGGCTTCCACACTTTAGGATGTGGACAAACGAAGGGGATGAAGAAGAGAAGGAAAAGGAAAGAGAAGACCATGAAGAATTAGTTGAGGCGAGGGTAAGGTCCAAGGTAAGGGGAATTCCCTACATTGGGTCTCAGTCTCCGTCTCCGAAGTCTCCCCAAGGCAGAACCAAGCAGTGGGGGGGGGGGGGAGGCTTTTTGTGGCAAAGACTCGCTTGAAAATAGGTTTTCATTTATCTGTTATTGTTGATGGTGTTGTTATCGTTAATAGTATTGTCATTATCATCCTCATAATTTTCCTTGAAATTCTTATTCTCATCACCATCATTTTCCTTGAAATTCCTATTCTCATCACCATCATTTTCATCATTAATATTATTATCACAACTGTTATGATTATTATTAACTTTTATTTATACGAACTACTACTACTATTATTACTGTTATTACTACTGTCATTATCACTACTACTGCTGCTACTTTTGAGAGAGGAAAATTGATCGATACAAATGATTTAACACTATGCAAATGGTGAGTTTGTGTTCTTGTGTGTTTGTGTTGAGTATTTTTTTTATGTATTTGCTTGTCTACGTGTCAGTGAATTTATAATCAAAATGATACACTGATAAGTCAAAGCCTTTGGGAAACATGCTAAATTTTATTCCAAAATATATTTCACCAATTTCCCCTTTTCAGCTATTTAAACATCAGAGGAAATACTAATTGCCGAGTTTAAAGTTTTGTTGCACTGATACAAATTTTTCATTGGTTTATTGAAACTATTGTGTCTATTGAAACAGGGAGCGGAGCCATTTTTTGCATTTGGGATCTATATTTTTATGTGTATTTTTGATAGGATGGTGAATAATGAATGATCTAATACAAAATATCACACACACACACACACACACATACGAACACACACAAACACACGAACACACACACACACGAACACACACACGAACACACACACACACACACTCACACTCACACTCACACTCACACTCACACACACACACACACACACACACACACACACACACATACACACACACGAACACACACACACACACACACACACACACACACACACACACACACACACACACACACACACACACACACACACACACACCAAAATTGTATATATAATAGATAACACACTAAATAAATAAAAATAACACTAAATAAAAATATATATGTAAATAACACACACACACACACACACACACACACACACACACACACACACACACACACACACACACACACACACACACACACACACACACACACAAACAAACGCACATAATGTATACGTTTGTGTAATGAACTGCAACACGGGCTTGCCAAGGTGTAGGGCTACAGTACTACTTAATTTAAATTTTAGACTCGTTATAATGATTGTGTCCTCGACTCTGTTCTAATATATTAAAACCATTAAAACAGATACTGAGTAAGGGTAAAGCATCATGAATAAAATAATAAATTTAGTAAATCAGAAGGATGTAAAACACGAACATATAAAGCGTCGTGAATAAAACAATAAGATAAGTAAATCAGGAAGATGAAAAATATGAAGAAATAAAAAAATAATGAATAAAACAATATAATTAGTAAATCAGGAGGATGAAAAACATGAACAAATAAAATTTATGAAAAAAACAATAAAATTAGTATTTCAGGGGTGAAAAACATGAAGAAATAAAACATAATAAAACAATTAAATTAGTAAATCAGGATATAAAACATGAACGAATAAAACTAAGTAAGGGTGGGAGCAAAGCGAAA
>NC_091587.1:24478877-24481377 GCF_042767895.1 Penaeus vannamei | reverse complement strand
GGAATCTTGACTTCTACCCTGACTAATATTAGCCCCGAGTGTCTCTGTCGCTCCATTTCTTTCATAAAGACATAGGGACAAGCGACATATCCATGTTGCTATTTCACGTCTTCTCCTTCCATTTAAAGCAATTTTGACACTATGTTGAATTCCAGGTAGGGAAGGTTCAGAGACACGTCAATTATTTTTTTCCGTGAATGAGTGAAGGGAGTGAGGAACAGCCTTCCTTTACAGTGTACTTCGCTTTATTTATAGTGATGTATGGTGGTGTCATCACCTTAGCTGGCAGAGGTGTGTCGGCCATAGCTTACCTCCAAAATGGCTTTGTAGAGTACAGTGAGACCTAACATATCTCTCGTGTGCTGAAGGGATGCTGAGGGAGGGACAGGAACATTATCAGCGGCGCAGTTACTTATTAAAAACCTTGTTCTATTTTTGTTCCAAGGAGTTTATATAAGACGTTCCAGATTAGTTTTTTTTTTCTCTCTCTCTTTCTGTCTTCTACGTCATCTTATTCTATTTTGTCATTCTTTCTCACTCTCCCTAGTTTCTTTTATGAAGATTTATAACAATATCGTACCGGTGGTTATTACAGACTTCTATATCCATTTGAATCAGGGAGAGTAAATAAACACTGTACAGTCGCTATCTTTTCAGGCTCCTTTTCTGGCAAGTTCTTTCATTTTGCCGTAAAATCCTGAAGATGTTCACAGTGTCTACGCCTTCCATTTCGGTGTTATTAAGCGAGAGCCTGGATGTGTGAGTTACTTGTATCGTTTGGAATCTCTCTCTCTCTCTGTCTCTTTCTCTTTCTCTCTCTCTCTCTCTCTCTTTCTTTCTCTCTCTCTCTCTCTCTCTCTCTCTCTGTCTCTCTGTCTCTTTCTCTTCTCTCTCTCTTTATCTCTCTCTCTCTCTCTCTCTCTCTCTCTCTCTCTCTTTCTCTCTCTCTCTCTCTCTTTCTTTCTTCCTTTCTTTCTTTCTCTCTCTTTCTCTTGCCTCTCTCCTCCTCCCTCCCTCCCTTTCCCTCCCTCCCACTCCCTCCCTCCCTCCTCCCTCCCTCCTCTCTCTCTCTCTCTCTCTCTCTCTCTCTCTCTCTCTCTCTCTCTTTCTCTCTCTCTCTCTCTCTCTCTCTCTCTCTCTCTCTCTCTCTCTCTCTCTCTCTCTCTCTCTCTCTCTCTCTCTCTCTCTCTCTTTCTTTCTCTCTCTCTCTCTCTCCTCCCTCCCTCCCTCCCCCTCTCTCTCTCTCTCTCTCTCTCTCTCTCTCTCTCTCTCTCTCTCTCTCTCTCTCTCTCTCTCTCTCTCTCTCTCCCTCTCTCTCCCTCTCTCTCCCTCTCTCTGTTGCAAAAGTAACATGACAGAGTTGTCTCAAACCAGTTACATCACACCTCACACGTAGATAATGTAGGTTGGTATGTATTGTCACGGTGGCCTACATCCTTCCTATCACAATACAATACACCATCTCAAATTGATCTGTCAAAATAGATCAGGATTCTGAAGGTTAATAGGACCGTGGAACCCGATGCTCCTTATTAGGGAATGTCAAAACAGCAATAACAAATGCTGGTCCTGATTTATCCATGTTGCTATGTGCTAAGGCTGTTGAGAATGCACGAGGGTTAACACGTAGTATTTCGTATCCTTTCACTCACGGTAGAAAAAGTTGTTGGTGAGATGCTCCATTGGTCATTTGCATTTTATAAGTTTTTTTCCAAAAATGATTGGGTTGTATGAATGGGAGTTTCTATCTATGTGGTTGCTCTCTCTCTCTCTCTCTCTCTCTCTCTCTCTCTCTCTCTCTCTCTCTCTCTCTCCCTCTCTTTCTCTCTCTCCCTCTCTTTCTCTTTCTCTCTCTCCCTCCCTCCCTCCCTCCCCCCCCCCCTCTCTCTCTCTCTCCCTCCCTCTCTCTCTCTCTCTCTCTCTCTCTCTCTCTCCCTCTCTCTGTTGCAAAAGTAACATGACAGAGTTGTCTCAAACCAGTTACATCACACCTTACACGTAGATAATGTAGGTTGGTATGTATTGCCATGGTGGCCTACATCCTTCCTATCACAATACAATACACCATCTCAAATTGATCTGTCAAAATAGATCAGGATTCTGAAGGTTAATAGGAGCGTGGAACCCGATGCTCCTTATTAGGGAATGTCAAAACAGCAATAACAAATGCTGGTCCTGATTTATCCATGTTGCGATGTGCTGAGGTTGTTGAGAATGCACGAGGGTTAACACGTAGTATTTCGTATCCTTTCACTCACGGTAGAAAAAGTTGTTGGTGAGATGCTCCATTGGTCATTTGCATTTTATAAGGGTTTTCCAAAAATGATTGGGTTGTATGAATGGGAGTTTCTATATATGTGGTTGGTGTGGACGATGGTCACGAAGAAACCAGAGTTTGGAATAGTATTCTTTCAGGGTTCTGATATAAGTTACTATGTCTGTCATGCTTCTTGGGAAGAGCACGACGTCTATAAGAATCTCTCTCTCTCTCTCTCTGTTT
>NC_091587.1:24463923-24473377 GCF_042767895.1 Penaeus vannamei | reverse complement strand
TTTGATAATTCGATAATCCGAGAATCCTTATTATTTGTAAAAGGATAACGATATTCATCTCGGTGATGATTTGAGCATATAATATTTATCAATAATGATAGTCAGAAATTGCAATAAAAGATTTTACAGCATGATTTTATAGAAGGAAAGGTAATAGTTAAAATGGAAATAATAACTCCTTTTTTAATAATAAAGAGAAAATAAAAAATTAATAGTTCAAGGAAATAACTCCTTTTTTAATAATAAAGAGAAAATAAAAATTGATAGTTCAAGGATCAGGGAGATGATAGAATCCTTATCTCTGTTCTTATCTCCTTTTGTTTAGTTAAAAATCCTCAAAAATATAAAAGCAAATTTACATGGAATGAAATGCCAGAAAATCTACTTATTTTACTCATTCACATTAACGTAAATAAAATAAAATAATATGAATTATTTCTCGTTTTCTTTTTTTTCTTTCTCTCTCATTATGTATTTTATTTAGTTTCATCAAGAACAACGTGCTGAATAATGAGAAGAGGGGAAGAGAGGAAAAGAAAGGGAAGGAAGGAGATGTGAGAATGGCAGAGAAAAGAGAAAAAGTGAAGGTAGGAGGAGAGAAAAGGGGAAGGAAAGAGAAGCATAGGAGAGAGAAGAGAGGAGGGGAAGGTAAGAGGTAAGGAAAGCTGACAAAGAGAAGGAGGGAAAGATAAAGATGGTAAGAGGAGAAGTGGGGAAGAAAATGAATAAGAAAATGGTGGAGGTGATCTGTCTGGGAAGGAGGAAGGGAAGAGTGGAGATGAAGAAGAAGAATAAGGAGAGAAACCGAGTACAGGAAGAGAGAGGGAGGGGAGCGTAGATGGAGCAGATGAGGGGAAGAAGAAAAGTAGGAAGGGGTGAAAAAGAAAATAAAGAAAAAAAAAGGAAAGAATGGAGAAGGTGAGAGAGGGAGTGAGATACGAATGGAAGAGGGAGAGATTAGCGAAAAGGGAAGAGGCAATAGGGAAGAGAGGGGGAAATGAGAATGGCTGAGGTAGATGGGGTACAGAAGGGGAAGAGAAAGGAGAGAAGAGGAAAGAAAAGCAGGAACAAATAGGGTAGATAGGGGAAACTGGAAAGGGAAAGAGGGTGATGAAAAATAGAGGATACTAAAAAGGAAGAAGATTATGAGATAATACCAGAGAAGAGAAGGCAAGCAAATGGGAGAAAATAGAGGATGATACAGAGAACAGAGACTACGAATAACAGAGAATATAATAGAGAATACGAATAGAAAATAGAATAGCGAATAGAATAGAGAATAGAATAGAGAATATAATAGAGAATAGAATAGAAAATAGAATAGAGAATAATTTAATATAATAGATAATATAATAGAGAATAGAGAATATAATAGAGAATACGAATAGAGAATAGAATAGAGAATACAATAGAGAATAGAATAGAGCATAATATAATATAATAGAGAATGTAATATAGAATAGAAAATATAATAGAGAACAGAGAATAGAATAGAGAAAAATAGAGAATACGAAGAAGAAAAGGGATGACGAGGATGGAAGGCGCGAGGAAAGAATATCTCCCGCACTCTCGTTGCAGCGAAGCAATAAGTCTAAAATGCTTTCACTGTAAGAAGGATTGCTTAGGAAATTTTCTTGCTTCGGATCCCAATGCCTCCAAGACGCTGGTGAGCCGCCGCCGGACCTTATTGCCCGCCCACGTCGATAAGGAGGGTCTGGGGAATACGAGGGAAGGAGAGGGAGGAAAGTGAAGGAGTATGGACGCGCGCAGATACACACACACACGCATACACGCACGCACACACACACACGTATATATACATAGATAGATAGATACACACGCACACGCATATATACATATATGGATAGATGGATAGATAGATAGACAGATAGATAGATAGATAGATAGATAGATATATATATATATATATAAATACATATATATATACATATATATACATATATATACATATATATATATATATATAAATACATATATATATATACATATATATATATATATATATGTATATATATATATATATATATATATATATATGTATTTATATATATATATATATATATATATATATATATATATATATATATATATATATATATATATATATAATGAGAGAGAGAGAGAGATAGATAGATAGATACACATATCACACACACACACACACCCACACACACACATATGTATGACAGATTGTTTGTTTCTTTCTTCTCTTTCTTTCTATTTCGCTTTTCTTTTCTTTTTCATTTATTCATTGTATCTGTCTGTCTGTCTCCCTCTCTTCAGCTTTCCCTCCTTTTATTCATCTCTCATTCTTTACTTCTTTTTATTTATCTCTCGTTCTGCACCTTTACTTGTAAAGGGGAGGCTTGTATATAGTAACTCAATAATACTCTTTACCTTTTGTTATGATCGTCAGTGACTATGTGATAACGTCATATCATATAATAAGTATGACACAATTCCAGCTCCGTAAGTGATTATAGTATTATATTTTTATATACATTAATTAGTAACAACAATAGAAATAATGTTTATCATATTTCTGATTAAATGAATTAATCTTTTATATTGACTGCACTGATACTGATGATAATGATAAAAAGGATGACAAGAAAACTACTTATACAGCTGTGTTACTACTTTTACTACTACTGCTACTAACAGTACTTTATCTGCTATTACTACTACTACTAATGATGATAATGATCATATAATCAACAATGATAGTTATGATGATTTTGTCATTTTCGTTATCATTATTATCAATATCATTATCACCATTATTATTGTTGTCATCATTATCATTATCATTGTTATTATTATCATTATTATTGTATTTTTGTCGTTATCATTAATGCAATCATTGTTATTATCATCTACATTATTTTGACCATTGCCATTATTATTATTATCATTATTATTATTATTATTATTATCATCATCATCACTATTGATATTAATATTATTATTATCATTATTATCATCATCATCAAAATTAATATTATCATTATTATTATTATCAATATTATCATCATCAGTATTTTCATTATTATCATTTTCATTATTAGTATTATCCTTATAGCAATTATTATCACTCTTAATATCATTTTCATTATTATTGTTATTATCATAACTGTCATTATTGTTATTATCCTTATCCTCATTGTCGTTATTACTTTTAATACAATTATTTGTATTATTATCAGCATTAGGAGTAGTACTATTATTATTCTCTGTATGCTTATGATTATGATTAGGACTAAGATCATGATTATCATTCTCATTATTATCATTATTATCATCATCATCATCATTATCACTACCGTTACAGAACATGATATTTACCCAAAAATGAATAAATAGATAGATAAAAATAACTAAGATCATGATTATCATTCTCATTCTTATTATTAACATCATCATCATCATCATTATCACTACCGTTACAGAACATGATATTTAACCCAAAAATGAATAAATAGATAGATAAATATAACTAAGATCATGATTATCATTCTCACTCTTATTATTAACATCATCATCATCAATATCACTATCTTTACAGAACATGATATTTAACCCAAAAATGAATAAATAGATAGAGAAATATAACTAAGATCATGATTATCATTCTCACTCTTATTATTAACATCATCATCATCATTATCACTACCGTCACAGAACATGATATTAAATAGATAAAAAATAAAGAATAAAGAATAAAAAATAAAAATAAATATAAAATAAGATAAAATAAAAATAAAAATAAAAATAAAAAATAAAAAATAAAGAATAGACAAAGAACAGGACCCATAAAAGCCGAGTTGACCGACTCACCGGAAGAGCTATCGACGCCGTATTGGCAGCCCTGGTTAGCACAGCTTCGACTTCCGTATCTTAATTGTCTGCCACTCAGCTCTCGCAGCGACCGGCGTTTGAAGGGTGATTAGGGTGATAAATGCACCCTTAATTGCTCTAGAGCTGGCCTAGGGTGCACCCCTAATACACCCTTCATAATCAAGGGTGGGTTCTAAGTCCATCTATTTGAATAAGGGTGGTTGTTGTGATATTATTGAGTCGTTCTGGATATGGAGGGGGGAGGGAGAGAGAAAAAAAAGGGAAGGAGAGAAGAGGGAAGGGTTAAGGGAGAGGACGAAAGAAAAGTGAGGAAAGATGGAAAAAAGATGGAGGAATTGAGAAGAGAATGTGTAGGAGAGGAGAGAGAGACGAAATATGGTTGAAGGTGGAGAGGAAAGATGGAAAATGATGGAAGAAGGGAGAAGAGAATGTGTAAGAGAGGAGAGAGAGACGGAATATTGTTGAAGGCGGAGAGAAAAGATGGAAAAAGGTGGAAGAATGTAGAAGAGAATGTGTAGGAGAGAGGAGAGAGAGACAAAATGTGGTTGAAGGTGGAGAGGGAAGATGGAAAAAGATGGAAGAAGGGAGGAGAAGAGAATGTGTAGGTGAGAGGAGAGAGACAAAATGCGGTTGAAGGTGGAGAGGAAAGATGGAAAAGAGGAAGAGGAGAAGAGAATGTGTAAGAGAGAGGGAGTGGGACAAAATATGCAGGTGGAGAGAAGAATTGGAAAAGGTGGAAGAATTGGAGAAGAGAATGTGGAGGAGAGAGGAGAGACGAAATATGGACAAGAAGGTGAAGAGGAAAAAATGGAAAAAGATGGAAGAATTGAGAATAGAATGTGTAGGAGAGAGGAGAGAGACGAAATATGGTTGAAGGTGGAGAGGAAAATTGGAAAAAGATGGAGGGATTGAGAAGAGAATGTGTAGAGAGAGGGCCAGAAACATGGTTGAAGGTGGAGAGGAAAGATGGAAAAAGGTGGAAGAAGAGAGAAGAGAATGTGGAGGGGAGAGGAGAGAGACGAAATATGGTTGAAGGTGGAGAGGAAAGATGGAAAAAGATGGAAGAATGGAGGAGAGAATGTGTAGGAGAGTGAGGCGTAATATGGTTGAAGATAGAGAGGAAAATTGGAAAAAGATGGAAGAAGAGACAAAATATGGTTGAAGGTAGAGAGCAAAAATAAAAAAGAGAGAAGAATTGAGAAGTGAATGTGGAGGAGAGAGGAGAGAGACGAAATATGGTTGAAGGTGGAGAAGAAACATTGAAAAAGGTGGAAGAATTGAGAAGAGAATGTGGAGGAGAGAGGAGAGAGAGACGGAATATTGTTGAAGGTGGAGAGAAAAGATGGAAAAAGGTGGAAGAATTGAGAAGAGAATGTGTAGGAGAGAGGAGAGAGACAAAATATGGTTGAAGGTAAAGTAGAGTAGTAGCAAAGTAGAGCAGCAAAGTTGCCTCCTTCAATGCTATTTAGCCAAAGGTGCTTTATCTTCCAATCTACCCGAAGGTGCATTTAAGTCACCCTATCATCCTGAGGTTTCTTTCCTAAGTCACCCTATCTAACCGAGAGGATTTCCGTCCTAAGTCACCCTATTCAGAAGTCCCTAAGTCCTAAGTCACTTCATTTAACGGAATTTTTTTTATGCTAAGTCAGCTTATCTGGTCATTGAAGATTCCTTCCTAAGTCATTTTCTAAGTCAATAACATATCATAATCCTTAGCTGATAATCTATGAATCTCCGTGAAGTTTATCGCTTAATTGGTCTTATTATAAAATTATGAATTTATATTCAAATTAAAATATAATGAGGATCAAAGGTGTCTGATTGAAAGAGATAGAGAAAAAATGCCGTATGGTATTTACGTCTTTATTTGCTCCTCTCTTAAGGGTTAAAAAAGATGAAAAGATGAAAGATGAAAGAACCTACTATGCGCATTCTCTCTCTTTCTCCTTTTTATTCTCTTTCTTTATCTCTCTCCCCGCCTCTCATTATTCCTTTGATTATCGCTCTTGACTGAAATTTTTCACTCGTCCTTAATTTACTTCCTTAATTTATTTCTTTTTTTTTCTTTCTTTCTATTTCTCGTTCTTGCCGTCTTTCTTACTTCATTTTTTTCATCACTTTTCTTTCTTCCTTTCCTTTTTTCTTTCATCGTTCGTAAATGAAAATCTTCTCAGTGAATGGAGATGACGGAAAAAAATGAAAACAAGAAAATAATATATAATTAGACAGAATGTTAAAATCATATATAGTTAAAAGGAAAAAAGAAAGAAAGAAAAGGGACATTTATAACAAATTCCCTTTTTTCCCATTTCTACTTTGTTTTCCTCGTCTTCTATCTCCCTCCTTTATCCTCTATCTCTCATCCACTTTCTATGTATGTATGTCTCTCTCTCTCTTCCTCTCTTCCTCCCTCATCTTCTCTCGCTGTCTCTATCTGTCCCTCTGCGCCCTCTCTCCTCCCCCCTCCCCTCTCTATCTCTCTCCCCTCCCTCCTTCCCCACCTTCCCCCTCTCTCTCTCCTTCTTCTTCTCCTCTCTCTTCTCTCTTCTCTCTCTCTCTCTACTCTCTCTTCTCTCTCTTCTCTCTCTCTCTCTCTCTCTCTCTCTCTCTTTCTCTCTCCTTTCCTCCTTCCTCTCTCTCTCTCTTCTCTTCTCTCTCTCTCTCTCTTCTCTCTCTCTCTTCTCTCTCTCTCTTCTTCTCTCTCTCTCTCTCTCTCTCTCTCTCTATCTCTCTCTATCTCTCTCTCTCATCCCCCTCTCTCTCCCCTCCCTCCCCCTCTCTCTCTCTGATAATAATGAAAACAATTTTGATAATGACACTGATTTAAAAGATGATAATATCGATAAATATTATAATGATAAAAACAATGATAATAATAATAATGAAAATGATGACAAAAATTATCATTATAATAATCATTATCATAATAATGATGATGATAATGATAATCATAACAACAACAACAACAACAACAACAACAACAATAATAATAATAATGATAATAATGGTAATAATAATAGTAGTAGTAGTAGTAGTAGTAGTAGTAATGATAATGATAACAAAAATTAAAATATAATGATAATACTACTAATAATGATAATAATAACCCTCACCCTCCTTACCCCTTCTTACCCTTCCCCAGTCCCTCCCCTTTGTCATATCCACCCCTTTCCCAAACCCAAAAGACTTGCACCCCAGGCAATTAATCCTTATCCCTATTCTTTTTTTTCTAACCCTTTTTGGTATCACTTCAGTCCCTAAGTATTTTTCATAAGTATACTTCAGTCCCTAAGTATTAATCAGTATTTTTTTTCTAACCCTTTTTGGTACCACTTCAGTTCCCGAGGTTTATTAACTTCTCGAACCCAGCTTTATCCTTAATACAAGCACACTCTTAACCCCAACTATATACCCCCACTAAACCCCAAAGCAATCTAAGCCTTTAACACTACGCCAACCCCACGCTAATCTCACACAAACCCCACCCACTAGGAAGACACCAAAGACACCCCTCTGACATCACACTAACCACACGCTGACCTCAAGTCAACACAACCCCATAACGGTTTACTAACCCCTCCACCTAGCCCCCTTTGTGCCCTAAACCTAACCCTATCTACATCCCAAGTTTCATCCCAACCCCACCCTTAACCTTACGCTAACCCTTCATCCTATCCTCTTCTAAGTCCTAAACCCCATCCTATCCCCACTCCTAGTCCTCAACCCAACCCCATCCCCTCTCAACTCAACCCCTTAACCTCACACTAAACTCTAGCTCCTTTATAACCCCCTCACACTCTCCCAGCCCCTCTAACTCCATCTCTTACCCTACCCTCCACCTTCAACCTCACCCCCTAACTCCTCCCCTAATCCCAAACCCCACCTCTAAAACCCCTAACCCCCCAAACACCACACCCCTAACCCTTAAACCCCAAATCCCCCAAACACCACCCCTAAAATCCTAAACCCCCAAACACCACCCCTAATCCCTAAACCCTCAAACACCACCCCTAACCCTAAAAACCCTCCCAAACCACACACCCTAACCCTAAAACTCCCAAACTCCACCAACCACCCCCTAGTCCCAAACCCCTGTAAAACCCCAAACCCCACCCCCTAACTCCCAAAACCTCCAACCTCACCCCCCACCCCTAATTCCCTAAAACCCCTAACCCCCAACCCCACTCCTAACCCCCAAACCCCACTCCCTAATCCCCAAACTCCCACCCTAAAACCTGTCAGCCCCAAACACCACCCCTAACCCTAAAACCTCAACTCCCACACCACCTAACCCCCCAACCCCACCCCCTAAACTTCACACCCTAATCCCTAAAACCCCACCCCTTACCCCAAACCCCACCACACAAAAAACCAACCTAAATCCCCACACCCCCCCTAACCCCTAAAACCTCAACTCCCACACCTAACCCCCAAACCCCCAACCCCACCCCAAACTCATACCCTAACTCCCCAAAATCCCCAAACCCCACCTCCCTAACCCCCCCTTCACCCCTAAACCCCCAAACCCCACTCTTCATCCTCTAACCCCACCCCCCCTTCACCCCAAACCCCACCCCACCCCCTTCACCCCCAACCCCCACCCCCTAACCCCTTCACACCGAGCTTCCAAGGGAACAAAAGAGTCTCTTACGCTGACATCTATTGATTCGATTATACTTGATTCCCCGTCACCTGAGCCATCCTAATCCTAGTCAACGAGGGTGAAGTGCAGTCACAGGGTGCGGGTTGGATTGGGAAGAGGGAGGAGGGAGAGGAGAGAGGATTGGGAAGGTGGGGAGAGGAGGAGGGAGGAGAGAAAGAGGATTAGGAAGAGGGAGGATAGGGGAGAGAGGAGGGAGGAGAGAGGAGGAGGGAGAGGGGAGAGAGGGGAGAGGAGGAGGGATAGGGGAGAGGGGAAGTGCAGTCACAGGGCGCGGGTTGATTGGGTAGAGGGAGGGGGGAGAGAGAGGAGGGAGAGGGAGTAGGGAGAGGGAGGAGGAGGGAGAAGTGAGCAGGGGAGAGGGAGGAGGAAAGAGGAGGAGGGAGAGGGGGAAGGAGAGGGAGAGAGAGGAGGGGAGAGAGGAGGGAAAGAGGAGGAAGGAGAGGGGGAGGAGGGATAGGGAGGGAGAGGATTGGAAGGGCGAAGTGCAGTCACAGGGCAATGGATTGGGAAGAGTAAGGGAGAGGTGAGAGAGGAGAGGGGAGGAGGGAAAAGAGAAGGGAGAGGGGATAGGGGGAAAGAGGGAGGAGGAGAGAGGGGAGAGGGGGGGGGGAGAGGGGGAGAGAGAGGAGGAGGGAGAAGGGAGAGAGGAGGAGGGAGAGGGGAGAAAAGAGGAGGAGGGAGAGTGGGAGAGAGGAGGAGGGAGAGTGGGAGAGAAGAGGAGGGAGAGTGGGAGAGAGGAGGAGGGAGAGTGGGAGAGAGGAGGAGGGAGAGTGAGAGATGTGGGATGAGAGAGGGGAGGAGGGAAGAGGGGAGAGGGGGAGGGAGGGAAGAGGGGAGAGGATTGGGAAAGGGGTGGGGAGAGGAGGAAGGAGAAGGAGAGGGGATGAGGGGAGAGAGGAGGAGGATAGGGGA
>NC_091587.1:24441423-24446423 GCF_042767895.1 Penaeus vannamei | reverse complement strand
TGTGTGTGTGTGTGTGTGTGTGTGTGTTTGTGTGTTATCTGTCTATCTATCTATCCATTTATCTATCTATTTATCTATCTATCTATCTATCTGTGTAAATACGCACTGTACTAATTATACTTATCATGTTAGTATAACTGCAGTAATGATAATTATGATGATTCCTTTTTCACTGATATAAAAAAGAGAGCATAAAACTAACATCAATTATCATAATGATAAAAACAACATTATGCTCAATAGAAAATTCCAGTGTATGACATATCCTTTTAATTATTAAAAGATTTTGAACGCAAAATGTTCAGTGTCCATGTACAACCGAAACCAAATTGGAGTCATGAGCATGGAAAGCAAGAATAATATTACCTTTGGATGCAATAATATCTAATTTTGTTTTTGTTTAAGAGATAAATAATGTTCATTACTGTACATTACTGATCTAAGAATAAATTTTGATGATGGTGACTGTACGAAGAACAATATTATTAATACTTGCAAGAATGATGAAAGTAATGTTAGATATAATGACGATGATGGTGAGGCTGTTGGTGATGAGGATAATGATAATGGTGATGATGATGATGAGGGGGAACAGAGGAGAGGGGTGAAAGGAGAAGTATACCAGTAACAGTAACAACGAAAGCAAAAACAACAACAACAACAACAACAAAATAATAATATGAACAAGAGCAACAACAACAATAATGATTATGATGATGATGATAATGATATCAATAACGATAATAATGTTATATCATTCATGATGATAACAACAATAGCAGTAATGATAATGATAATTATAAAGCAAAATTGATAATGATGATCCCTAAAGCACATCCCTAAAATGCATATCTATACACATCCCTAAAACCATCTTTATCACGCATCTCGACAGGCATTCCTAAAGCGCATCCCTAAAACCATCCCTAAAATGCGCCACGACAATTATCCTTAAATTCCTAAAATGTATCACTATACGTATCCCTTATACAAATCCCTAAAACATCATCCCTAAAATGCATTTATATGCACATCCTTATAGCACATTCCTAAAACCCTCCTCAAAATGCATCTCCATACAAATCCCTAAATCACATCCCCAAAATCATTCCCAAAATGCACCTCGACAGTTATCCCTAAAATCGCTCCTAAAATACGTCTCTATACACATCCCTAAAACATCATCCCTAAAATGCATCTACATGCACATCTCTACATCACATCCCTAAAACCCTCCTTAAAATGTATCTCCCTACAAATCCCTAAAACATATCCTTAAAATGCACCTCGACAGTCATCCCTAAAACCATTCCTAAAATGCATCTCTATACAAATCCCTAATACAAATACCCAAAACGTTATCCCTAAAATACCTTTATATGCACATCCCCACATCACATCCCTAAAACCCTCCTTAAAATTATGCATCTCCATACAAGTCCCCAAAACACATCCCTAAAATGCACCTCGACAGTTATCCCTAAAACCAATCTTGAAATACATCTCTATACACATCCCTAAAATGCATTTATATACACATGCCTATAGCACATTCCTAAAACCCTCCTCAAAATGCATCTCCATACAAATCCCTATAACACATCCCTAAAACCATCCCTAAAAGGCATCTCCATACAAATCCCTAAAACCCTCCTCAAACTGATGCATTTCCAAACAGATCCCTAAAACACATCCCTACAACCCCCCTCAAAATGGTGCATCTCCAAACAAATCCCTAAAACACGTCCCTAAAACCATCCCTAAAAGGCATCTCCATACAAATCCCTAAAACACATCCCTAAAAAAATCCCTAAAAAGCATCTCCATATACATCCCTAAAACCCTCCTCAAAATTATGCATCTCCAAACAAATCCCTAAAACACGTCCCTAAAAAAATCCCTAAAATGCACCTCGACAGTTACCCCTAAAACCATTCCTAAAATGCATCTCTATACAAATCCCTAAAACATATCCCTAAAAAAATCCCTAAAATGCATCTCCATACAAATCCCTAAAACCCTCCTCAAAATGATGCATTTCCAAACAAATCCCTAAAACACGTCCCTAAAAAAAATCCCTAAAATGCATCTCCATACAAAACCCTAAAACATATCCCTAAAAAAATCCCTAAAATGTATCACCATACACATCCCTAAAACCCTCCTCAAAACGATGCATCTCCAAATAAATCCCTAAAACACATCCCTAAAACCCTCCTCAAAATGATGCATTTCCAAAGAAATCCCTAAAACGCATCCCTAAAATGCATCTCCATACAAATCCCTAAAACCCTCCTCCAAATGATGCATCTCCATACAAATCCCTAAAACATATCCCTAAAAAAATCCCTAAAATGCATCTCCATACAAATCCCTAAAACCCTCCTCAAAATGATGCATTTCCAAACAAATCCCTAAAACACCTCCCTAAAACCATCCCTAAAATGCATCTCCATACAAATCCCTAAAACCCTACTCAAAACGATGCATCTCCAAATAAACCCCTAAAACACATCCCTAAAACGCATCCCTAAAATGCATCTCCATACACATCCCTAAAAGCCTCCTCAAAAGGATGCATTTCCAAACAAATCCCTAAAACACATCCCTAAAAAAATCCCTAAAATGCATCCTTTCCCTCATCGCATACAGTGTCCCGACGACTTCTTTCGCGAACCATCCTGCACGTGCAAAACCGCCTCACACATCCCATAATCCTTCTAATCTTGTAAGTCGGCTTCCCTCGCCTTCGTTAACTCACTCCGTATTTATCCTCCTCTCCCCTATTCCTCTTACGTCAGGTTTTATCACCTTCTACCCTCTCGTTCTCTTAGCTTTATCCTTCCGTTCGGTTCGTGGAGCCGTTCTCAGCAGGTCGGTCTTGTGCCTGAGTGGCTGTGGGTGTGTTTGCCGTTCCTGCTGCTTCTCCTCTCGGCTTCTGTGCGCTGTTTTTAGCGGCTGTTTCGGATTTCTTGGGGTCCTTACTCGGCTCTCGCTGTTTCCTCCTTTTCTCTCCTTTGTTTGTGTCTGTTTGTTGTCGTTTTTTTCTGTCTGTCTCGGTCTCTTTCTCTCCCTGTTTGTGTTTGTTTGTTGTTGTTGTTTTCTTTCTGTCTCGGTCTCTTTCTCTCCTTTGTTTGTGTCTGTTTGCTAGTGTGTCTGTCTGTTTGTTTGTTTGTTTTCTATCTCTGTCCCCTCTTTTTCTCCCTGTTAGTGTCTGTTGCTACTGTGTCTGTTTCTTAGTTTTTTTTTTCTGTCTGTCTCTTTCTCTCCCTGTTTGTGTCTGTTTTCTAGAGTGTCTGTTTTTTTTGTGTTTGTCTCTGTTTTTCTGTTTGCCTATCTTTCTCTTTCTCTCTCTCCCAATCTCTTTTTCTGCCTACCTATCTATCTATTCATCTATCTCTCTATCTCTGTCTCTTTCTCTCTCTCTCTCTCTCTATCTCTCACTCTCTCTCTCTCTCTCTCTCTCTCTCTCTCTCTCTCTCTCTCTCTCTATGTATGTGTGTGCGTATATATATATATATATATATATATATATATATATATATATATATATATATATATATATATATATATATATATATATATATATATGTATGTATATATATATATATATATATATATATATATATATATATATATATATATATATATATATATTTATATATACACATACATACATACATACATACATACATGCATACATACATACATACATACATACACGAACACACACACACACACACACACACACACACACACACACACAAACACACACGCACGTACGTATTCATATGTGTATATAGATAGCCGCTATATCCGTTCCACTCTCCCTCTGCGTGCGGGAAGGGAAAGGAAGTTAGGGATGCAAGCAAAATGGGGTTTGGGCAATTTAGTATTTTTCTCTTTTTCTTCTTTTTTTGTTCGCTTCTTTCGCCTTTTCCTATTTGCATATGCAATCCTGCATTGGACTCCTCGCTCTATCGCTATCCTCTGATGATAGTGTCTTTTGTTTATACAAGGAATTCGCGACCTTAAACACTTTTTGAATAGAGAAGAAGTTAGGACACAGAGGAAAAGAGGGAGAGGGGGACTTACAAGTATATACATACACACATGAATACATACATACATGCATATATTCATATATATACTTACATGCATATATACATACTTACATACATGCATACATTCATACTTACATATATGCATACATACATACTTACATACATGCATACATACTTACATGCATACATTCATACTTACATACATGCATACATACATACATATATGCATACATATATACATACATGCATACATACATATTTGCACAGCCGAATGACCATATACATTCTATACATATCTATCTATCATTTGCATATACCCTGTCTATATATCTACCTATATAAAAATAATTTGACAATCTATCTATTGCCCTATCAAACCATCTAATTCTCTATCTCTCTATCTACTCATCTATCCATCTATCTATCTATCAGTCTGTCTATATATCTGTCTATCAGTCTATCTACTTATCTATCTGCCAATCTATCTATCTATCTATCAGTCTATCTATATATGTCAATCTATCTATCTATCTATTTATCTATCTATCTATCTATCTATCTATCTACCGAAATATCTAAACACGTACTGACCTCGCTTCGTCCTCCCTCCCCCTCCACCCCTTCCCTCCCTCTACCCCCCCCCCATCCCCCACCCCACCCCACCCCAACGACGCCCACGAGAGGCTAGGTCACTTCTTGCAACGGCGGTCGAAGGGGCAGCAAGTGCTAAGGGCGTCTAACACTCACAAGAAATGACAGTGCTTGTATGAGACTCCTTGAGGGCGACGTCTTGGTTGGGCTTTCTCGAAGTTATTATGCCAATTTGCTGTGACTTGAGATTTTCTTTTACTTTTTTTTTTATTATTATTATTTTTTTTTTGCGTGGTTCTTTGCTTTTCCTTCGTTCGTTCCTATGTTGTCTTTCCTCCTCCTTTT
>NC_091587.1:24406423-24408923 GCF_042767895.1 Penaeus vannamei | reverse complement strand
GCCCCACCCGCCCCTTCCCCAACACTTCTCACTCCAGCTTGTTCGGCTCCCACTCAAGACCGGCTTCGGCGAGAGAGAGAGAGAGAGAGACCAACTTCTCGCCTCGGAAATGACATGAAATATTCATCCATCGAGAGCCAATGAACTTTCAATATTCATCAAGGGAATATTGCCAATTAACTATTTAACACGAGTTTGATGTCTCTGATGAACGGTAAATCTCTGAAGTTCTGAAGTTGGGCGTCGCGCTGGCCATGAGATCCATTGGGCCATTTAATCCTTTTTTTTCTTTTTTTTTCTTCTTTTTTTCTTTTCCATTTGGACTCATGGGTCGAATTTTCCTCTATTTCAGTATTTATTCATATGGTTATTGACGAAGTTTTCTAAGTGTTTTCTAGGGTACTTGTTTATATGTGTTTATATATATATATATATATATATATATATATATATATATATATATATATATGTATATATATACACATATATGTGTGTGTGTGTGTGTGTGTGTGTGTGTGTGTGTGTGTGTGTGTGTGTGAGTGTGTGTGTGTGTGTGTGTGTGTGTGTGTGTGTGTGTGTGTGTGTGTGTGTGTGTGTGTGTGTGTGTGTGTGTGTGTGTATATGTGTGTATGATTGTGTGTGTGTGTGTGTGTATGTAGTTTTATGAGTGTGTGTGTATGTGTGGGTGGTTGTGTGTGTGTGTGGTTTTGTGTGTGTGTGTGTGTGTGTGTGTGTGTGTGTGTGTGTGTGTGTGTGAGTGTGTGTATGTGTGTGTGTGTGTGTGTGATTGTGTGTGTGTGTGTGTGTGATTGTGTGTGTGAGTGTGTCTGTGTGTGCATGAGTGTGTGTGTGTCTATGTGTGTGTGAGTGTGAGTGTGTGTGTGTGTGTGTGTGTATGTGTGTGTGTGTGTGTGTGTGTATGTGTGTGTGTGTATGCGTGTGTGCTTGCGTGTGTACGTGTCTATTCAGACAGCAAGCGAGCTCTGGCAACTAACCCCAAGATATTCCCTCCCTCCCGAGTTTCCTTTTAGTCTCTTTTCCTCCTCTCCAACTACCCTCCCTCCCTTCCTCCCATCCCTCCTACCAGCTTCCCTTCCTCCCTCCCTCCCTTTCGTTCTCCATTCCACCCTTCCTACCTCCTCTCCTTCAGCTTCCATTCCTCCCTCCCTCCCCATCCTCCTCCCTCCCTCCTTCCTCCTCCCTCCCTCCCCTTCCTCCTCCCTCCCTTTTTCGTTCAATCTCCCTCCCTCCCTTCCTCCCTCACCTGCTACCAGCTTCCCTCCCTCCCTTCCTTATAGTCTCCCTCCCTCTCTCCATCTTCCCTGCATTCCAGCATCTCTCTTTCCTCCCTCATTCCCTCCTTCCTTACCAGTTACTTTCTCTCCCTCCCTCCCTTTCTCCCTTCTAACTTCCAACCCTCCCTCCCGTTTCTTTCTCCCTTCCATTCTAACCCTCCCTCCTTCCTCCATCCCTCCCCCATGCTTTTTAGCAACCCCTCCCCCTCCTAACCAGCTCCTCCCTCCCACCCTTCTTCCTACCCTCCCTCCTTTCCCTTCTTGCTACCGACTCTCCTTCCTTCCAACATAACCCTCCCTCCCTCCCTCCTCCACCCATCCAGCTCTCCCTCCCTTCCTCCCACCCTCCCTCCTCCTCTCTTCCAGCTACTCACCCTCCCATCCTAAAGTCTAACACTCCCTCCTCCCTCCCATCGGGCTAGTCCTCCCTCTCTCCCTTCCTCCCTCCTTTCTCTCTCGTCAAACTCCCTCCCTCCCTTCCTCCCACCCTGCCTAGTTCTCCCTCTCTCCATGCCTTCCTCCCTGCCCCCCCCTCCCTTTCCTTTCCAGCTACTCACCCTCTCATCCTTCCAACCTAACTCTCCCCCTCCCTCCCTTCCTCCCATCCAGCCAAGTCCTTCTCTCCCTCCCTCCCTCCCACCCTCCCTCCTTTCCCTTCCAGTCACTCTCCCTCCTCCCATCCAGCCAAGTCCTCCCTCTCTCCTTCCCACCCTCCCTTCCTCCCTTCCTCCCATCCAGCCCGGGCTTCCCTCTCTCCCTCCCTCTCTCTCTCTCTCCCTCCCTCCCTTCCTCCCATCCAGCCCAGTCCTCCCTCTCTATCTCCCACCCTCCCTCCCTGTCTCCCACCATCCCTTCCTCCCATCCAGCCAAGTCCTCCCTCTCTATCTCCCACCCTCCCCTCCCATCCAGCCCTCCCTCCCTTCCTCCCTCCCTCCCTCCTCCCACCCAGCCCAGTCTTCCCTCCCACCCTCCCTGTCTCCCAGCCTCCCTCCCTCCCTCCCACCCAGCCCAGTCTTCCCTGTCTCCCTCCCTGTCTCACTTCCTCCCATCCAGCCCACTCTCCCCTCCTTCCCTCCCTCCCTCCCTCCCTCCCTCCAAGCTTGTACATATCGGAGCCACAAGGTGAGGGATGTCCTTAATAAAATCCGAAATGAACCGAGCGCAGGACCTCACATCTCATAAATATCTCCAGCAGATGAGAGCAA
>NC_091587.1:24368923-24371423 GCF_042767895.1 Penaeus vannamei | reverse complement strand
GTGTGAGTCGGAGGAACTTTGGGTTCGATTCGGGGTCTTCCTTGTTGTTGTTCTTTTTGATGTCTGTTGTTGTTTGTTGTTGTTATTGGTTATTATCTCTCTTTCTTTCTCTCTCTCTCTCTCTTTCTCTCTCTCTCTCTCTCTCTCTCTCTCTCTCTCTCTCTCTCTCTCTCTCTCTCTCTCTCTCTCTCTCTCTCTCTCTCTCTCTATATATATATATATATATATATATATATATATATATATATATATATATATATATATATATATTCCAAATCATTTCCTTTGTTTTGCATTTCCTTAGTTTGTTTCTTCTTTTTCTTCCTCCCCCTCCCCCTCTTTTCCCTCAGGGTTATTGCAATTCATATCGTTATTGCTTTCATTTTCATGATTATTTTACTTTTTATTAGGATATTATGATATTGAAATCACAGTATATTTTTTATATAACTATCAATATTATTGTTCTTGTTGTTGTTAGGATGATTATTATTATTGTTATTGTTATTTTCAATGTTATTATCGTTGTTTTGATAGCCAATGATAAAGATAATTATAACAGTAAATAATGTTGATATTAATAACATTGTTATTATTGTTCTTTTCATCATCATCATTATTAGCATTATAATAATGAAAAAATAATGATGAGGATGATAATAATTATGATTTATTATTCTTATTCTTATTTTTTCAGTACTGTTATTATTATTGTTATTGCTTTTATTATTATATTATCATTATTGATATTATTATATTTATTATTATTATCGTTATTACTATTATTATCATTATATATATATATATATATATATATATATATATATATATATATATATATATATATATATATATATAGAGAGAGAGAGAGAGAAGGAGAGAGAGAGAGAGAGAGAGAGAGAGAGAGAGAGAGAGAGAGAGAGAGAGAGAGAGAGATGTTGTGTGTGTGTACGTGTAAGTGTGTGTGTGTTTTTATAAAGAGAGAGAGAGAGAGAGAAAACACCCATCATTATAAGAATCCTTCCCTCTCCGCCTCCGCCGCCGCAGACGTCGACGACGGCGAGCACTTCTTCCGCTTCAACAACCAGCCCCAGGAAGCCGCGCGGCGAGTGAGGGTTCCGACGGAGCTTCGGCGATGGCGCCACTACTGCCACGTCCTCGCCGGGGAGACCTACACCGTGTACGTCGACGGGGAGGTCGCAGCGTCGGGTCCCATCTCGGGCGACGACCGCGTCCTGCCTCTCAACGGCTCCTTCATTGTGGGACAAGAGCAGGACGGCTTCTCTCGGGGCATGGACGAGCAGCAGATCTTAAAAGGCTACGTGACTCAGGTTAATCTGTGGGATCGCGGTGTCTCCGGCGCTGAAGTGGGCGACATGGCCTCGTGCAGGACCAACACGAAGGGGAACATCTTCTCGACGGACCGCGACGACGTGGAGCTGGTCAACGTGCAGGAGAGGAATGCGTCTCTCGGGGATCTTTGTTTGCGCGAGGCGGATTTCGTGATCTTCCCCGAGCGCTACACGTACTTGGAGGCTGAGGAGTTCTGTCGCTTCGTGGGCTCGAGGATGTACGCCCCTCGCGACGCCCGCAAGATGCAGATGTTCAACGAGACGAAGTGGAAAGAGAGGCTGCGGTTCCGGACGTGGTTGGCCATCACCGACGAGGAGGAGGAGGGGGTGTGGAGGCGCGCGGAGGACGGCCAGGCCCTTCGCGACGTCGCCTTCGCCCCCGGCCAGCCAGACAACGGCAAGAACGAGAACTGCATCATGTCCGGCGGGACCGACAGCCTCCTCAATGACTTCAAGTGCAACGGCACCATCAAGGGCAGCGTCGTGTGCGAGGACCAGACGGACGTCCCCCTCTTCCTGCGCGGCGGCTGCAAGGTCGCGCGGACCATGACCATGTTCGAGATCCGCGGATACGTCCTCCAGAAGCCCTACTTCCACGGCTTCCACGGCGAGATGATCCTGCTGGCCGAGGAGGAGGAGGACGAGAGGAGAAAGTGGCTGTGGCTCGACGCCGCGAGGAACGTCACGCTGGCGTCGCTGGAGGTGGCGTCGGAGAACGTCTATCCTTTCGGGCGGAGGGCTTGGACGCTGGAGGCGCCCGTCTGCGACCGGAAGGTGGGCACCACGCGCGTCCTCAGCCTCTCGCGGTGCACCGACAGCGAGTACATGTGCGCCGACGGGAACTGCATCGACATAGCCGCCCGCTGCGACGCCAAGGACGACTGCGCCGACCAGACGGACGAGGACGACTGCGATATCGTGACGACCCCCCCTGACTACCGCAAGTTCAAGCCCCCCAAGAACGACCTGGACCCGACCTTGCCCCTCCATCCTGAGGCGGAGGTCAAGTTCCTCCGCTTCCACAAGATCGACGACGTCCAGCAGGTCAACTACCTCGAGTTCATCCTCACTCTGCGCTGGGTCGACTCGCGGGTGACCTTCTTTAACCTGAGAAGCGACCTCTTCGCCAACAAACTGTCGGCGAGCGA
>NC_091587.1:24367022-24368423 GCF_042767895.1 Penaeus vannamei | reverse complement strand
AGATAGGGAACAACAGCAAAAACACAATAGATAAGGAAAATAACAAAAACAACAATTGGTAGGGAACAACAACAGGAAAAAAACAATAGATGGGGAACAGAAACAAAAAACAACAACAGATAAGGAACAACAACAGCAAAAACACAAGAGATGTGGAACAACAACTAAAACTACAAAAGGGGAACAACAGCTGTACAACTTCACCTTTTTCTTATTTCTCTGATTGCGAAATATTCGTTTCCCTTTTCTTCCGTTTTTTTTTTCTTTTCTTTCTTTCTTTCTTTTTATAACTTCCTTTTTCTCCATCTTCATTCCTGTTGGACATAAACGAAACAAACACCATAGATGGAGATACACATATGTTGATGACAAAAGCTATGAAATTATTGATAATGATGATGCTCATAACAATAATAGTCGTAGTGCTAGTATCATTATTAGCAATGATATTAAGTAACAGTGATAAAGATAGTACTAATGATACTGATAATAACGAAAATCTGCTGCTAGTATCACTACTGCTATTACTACTACAGCTCCTTGGTATCTTTACTATTGTGTTCGTTATTATCATTATCAATAGCAACTGTTATCATTATTACTATGCCTATTACATTTTCATTATCATCAATATTATAATCATTTTTTTGTAGTCTGGTTGTTGGTCTTGTTATTGTTATTAATGTTATCATCATTACTATAATTGGTATCATTATCACGATTATTTTTTTATCATTAGTATTACCATAATTGTTATTATCATCAGTATTAATATTTCTAAATCTTTTAAAATCATTATCATCTTCATAACCATCATCACCACCACCACCATGACCTTAAGAATAACATAATAAATAACATAATAACTGACAACAACAAAGAAGAAAAAAAGAAGATAACAGCTCACACGTCATCCCCGCAACAGGTGCGACTCCCTGTGTTTCTGACGACCCTCCTCGTCCTGTACACGTCCTTCAACCAGACGTCCTCCTCGCTCCCCAAGACGGCCTACGTCAAGCTCATCGACGTCTGGTACTTCTTCTGCATCCTGCTGCTCTTCGTCGTCATCGTCGTGCACGTCCTGGGCGAGCAGCTGCCTTCCGAGGCGATCGTCTGCGTCGGGAGAGAACCAAGGGGGCGTCAGCTGTGCACGGCCGAGGGGCTCCTGCGGTTCGTGAGGCTGGCGATGGTGCCCCTGGTGGTGGTGGTGTTCTCGGTGGTGTACTGGACCGTTCTGGTGACGTAAGGTTGGTTGTAGGGGGTTGGGGGGGTCTGGAGGGGTTGAGATAGGGTAATGGGGAGGGGGTTTGGAAGGAGTGGGGGGGGTTGGGGGGGGGTTGAAATGGGTTGAGATAGGGTGATGGGATGGGGGAGAGGTGGGGGTTGAAAGGATAGGGGTAG
>NC_091587.1:24352022-24357022 GCF_042767895.1 Penaeus vannamei | reverse complement strand
AGAGAGGGGGAGGGAGAGGTTCACAACAAGAAAAGGGAAGAGGGAGAGGGAGAAGGAGAGGTTCACGATAAGAGAAAGGGAAAAAGAGGAAAGGGGAGGGGGAGAGAGGGGGAGGGAGAGGTTCACGATAAAGGAAAGGGGAGACGAAAGGGAAAAAGAGAGAAGGGGAGAGGGAGAGGGGTTCCTCACGATATGGAAAGGGGAAGGTTGAGGTGGAAGGGGGAAAGAGAAGAGAGAGGGGAGGGAGAGGTTCACGATAAGTGGAAGGGGAAGAGGAAAGGGGATAAGGGGAGAGGGAGAGAGAGAGGTTCATGATAAGAGAAGGGAAGAGGAAAGGGGGAAAAAAATAGAGGGGGATAGGAGTTCACGAAAGAGAAGGGAGAAAGGAAAGGGAAAGAGAGAGGGGGAGGAAGAGGTTCACGAAAGAGAAGTGCAGGGAGAGGAAAGGGAAAGAGAGAGGGGGAGGGAGAGGTTCACGAAAGAGAAGGGGAGAGAGGGAAAGGGGAAAGGGGAGGGGAGAGAGGGAGAGGTTCACGATAAGAGAAGGGGAGAGGCAAGGGGATAAGGGGAGAGGGAGAGGGAGAGGTTCACGATAAGAGAAGGGAAGAGGGAAAGGGGAGGAGGAGAGAGGGAGGAGGGAGAGGTTCTAATGGATAAGAGAAGGGAAGAAGAAAGGGGAGAGGAGAGAGGGGTGTAGAGGGAGAGGTTCCACAACAGAAGAAAAGGGAAGAGGAGAGGAGAAGGAGCTGAGAGAGAGGTTCACGATAAGAGAAGGGAAGTAGAGGATAAGGGGAGAGGGAGAGAGGGGAGGGGAGAGGTTCACGATAAGCAGAATGGGAAGAGGAAAGGGGGAAAGGGGAGAGGGAGAGGGAGAGGTTGACGATGCCAAGAGAAGGGAAGAGGCGAAAGGAAAAAGATAGAGGGAGAGGGAGAGGTTCACGATAAGAGAAGGGGAGAGGCAAAGGGGAAAAGAGAGAGGGGGAGAGAGGGAGAGGTTCACGATAAAGAGAAGGGAGACGAAAGGGGAAAAAGAGCTTGAGGGGGAGAGAGAGGTCTCAGGATAAGACAAGGTGGGAAGGTTATGTGCAAGGGGAAAAAAGAGAGGGAGAGGGAGAGGTGTAGAGAAAATTTGATAAGAGAAGGGGAGAGGCAAAGGAAAGAGTTAGAGGGGTGAGAGGGAGAGGTGTTGACAACAAGAAGAAGGGAAGAGGCAAGGGAGAGGGACTTGCCAGGGAGAGGGACTTAAGGGAGAGGGAGAGGTTGACGGATGTAAGAAAAGGAGCAGTACGAATTAAAGGGGAAAAAAAAGAGAGAAGGGGTATGAAGGAGAGGTATGACGATACAGTAAAAAGGAGAGACGAAAGGGGAAAAAAAAGAGAGAAGGGGAGGAAAGGAGAGGTTGACGATAAGTATAGTTTAAAGGAAGAGGCAAGGGGAAAGAGGGAGAGGTAGGAGAGGAAGAGGTTCACAACAAGAGAAGGGGAAGAGACGAGGGGGAGAGGGAGAGGAAGAGGCTCACGACAAGAGAAGAGAAAAGGCAAGGGAAAAAGAAGAGGGAGAAGGAGGGGCTCACAATAAGAGAAGGGAAAGAGACGAGGAGGAAAAAGGAGAGGGAGAGGCAGAGGCTCACAACAAGAGAAGGGAAAAGGGGAGAGGGTTGGGGTGGAGTTGGAGTTGGGGGAGAGGGTTGGGGTGGAGTTGGAGTTGGGGGAGAGGGTTGAGGTTGGGGGTAGGGGGGGAGGGTTGAGGCTCCCTTTGCAGACCGCTCGGCCTTTAGAGTATTGAATATCTATCGACACTTGAGCGAGTAAACAAAAGGTAAACTGGGCTCCCCGATGCATAAACAAAAGGCGACTTCGAAATTGGAAGAAGGAGGGAGATGAAAGGGAAATGATGATGATGGGTGGGTAAATAAGGGGGGGAGAGAAGTAGGAGGGTGGGTGGGGGAAGGAGGAAGGGGGAGGAAGAGTGAAGGCGATGAGGAAGGACAGGGAAGGAGGAGAAGGAGGAGAAGGAGGAAGAAGCACGAGGAGAAGGTGGGAGGACAGGGAAGGAGGAGAAGGAGGAGGAGGGAGGAGGGGGAAGAAGAACAAAAGAGCACGAGGAGAAGGGAGGACAGGGAAGGAGGAGAAGGGAGGAGGAGGAGGAGGAGGAGGAGGAGGAGGAGTGGGGAAGAAGAGGAGGAGGGGAGGGAAAAAAAAAAAAAAAAAAAAAAAAAAGGGAGGACAGGGGAAGAAAGGGAAGGAAGTGGAGGGATGGGAAGAAAGAGGAGGGAGGCAGGGAGAAAGGAGAATGGTGGATAAGCAAAATAAAGCTCGAGAGGCTAGAAGAAGGAGGGTGTGTAAGGGAGATGAAAGGGAAAATGATGATGATGAGTGGAGCAAATGAGGGAGGGGAGAGGAAGCAGGAGAAAAGCAAAGGGTTAGAAAACGGTGAAAAAGGGAGAGAGAAAAGATGGAGGAGGTGGTGGGGGAAGGATGAGGTGGAGGGGGAGGGAGGGTGGGGGGAGAAGAAGAAGGAGGAGGGGAGGTGGGAAAGGAGGAGGAGGAGGGGGAGGGAGGCAGGAAGAAGAGGGTAAGAAGGTGGGAGGAGGGAGGAAAATAGGGGAAACAGAGTAGGAGGGGTAGGGAGGGTGGGGGAGGCAAGAAGGAGAAGAAGGAGAAGGAAGAAGGGGGAGGAAGGAAGAGGAATGAGGATAGGGGAAACAGAGTAGGAGGAGGGAGGATAGTGAATATACAAAAGATTCGATATGAGGAAGAGGGAGAGGATGATAGGGAGAAAGGAGAAGGTGGAGGAAGTGGAGGAGGGAGAATGGGATGGAAGGAGAAGGAGGAGGAGAGATATGAGGGGGATGAAGGAGGAAGAAGAGGAGGCGAGATGATGGGGAAAAAAGAGCAGGAGGAGGGAAGATGGAGGGGAAGGTGAAGCAGGAGGAAGCGTGGAGGACAACGTGGAGGAGGAGAAAAATGGGGAATGGTAAAAAAGGAAGTGGAGAAGAGGAAAGAAAGAGGGTGGAGAAGGAGTACGAGAAGAAAAATATATATAAAAAGAGAGAGAAGATGAGCCATAACGATAATGGAAAAAAAATCAGAATAAGAAATATGTAAAAGAAATATGGAAAAGAAAAAGGAAAACAGAGTAGAAGAAAAAGGAGAAGAAAAAAAAGGTAGCACATTCTATATTTTTTTGCCCTGTATGTGTCTATTATCTGTTATTAATTTGTGTGTAATGGCATCCCTCCCTTGTCATGAACAGAACTGGCAGCCTTATGCTAGAATGATTACAAAGGGAGCGAGAGTAAGATAGGGAGGGAAGGAGGGAGGGAGGGAGGGAGGGAGTGTGTGTGTGTGTGTGTGTGTGTGTGTGTGTGTGTGTGTGTGTGTGTGTGTGTGTGTGTGTGTGTGTGTGTGTGTGTGTGTGTGTGTGTGTGTGTGTGTGTGTGTGTGTGTGTGTGTGGTTGTTCTAAGAGGCAAGGTGATAGATTGGGAGAGAGATGAGAATGTAGAGAGAGAGAGAGAGAGAGAGAGAGAGAGAGAGAGAGAGAGAGAGAGAGAGAGAGAGAGAGAGAGAGAGAGAGAGAGAGAGAGAGAGAGAGAGAGAGAGTGTATAGGGAGGGAGAGAGAGAGGGGATATTGTATACATAGAAAGAGACAGAGATTCCAAAGTATTGTAAGTGAAAAGTGCAGCAAAGAAAGAAACAAGAATGATGATAATAACAATAATAATAATAATAATAATAATAATAATAATAATAATAATAATTATAATAATAATAATAATAATAAAATGATAGTAATAATAATAATAAAATAATAATAACAGCAATAACCAATACAACAAGGGCAATACAGATAATAATAATTATAGCAATACCAGTGATAGTAATTGTAAATAATGATATTCAGATAAATTTATTACTAATAAAAATGAGAAATAATAAAATACTAGTATAAAACATAATGATAATTAAAGCATTGATGAGATGGTAACGATATTGACGATGATGATGATAATATTGTTAATAAAAAAATAATGATAAAAATAATGGCAATGATGACGTTGAACATTGTAATGATAATCATTGTTTTTCATTATTGTTTCGTATTGTAATTATTAGTGTTATCATTGTTGATATTATTGCTCTTTTATCATCGTTACCATTGACATTCTTCATTTCATTATTATTATTGTTATCTTTATTATCATTATTAATACTATTATCACCATCCTTATCATTATTACTATCATCGCCATTATTATCACCATTTCTATGATCCTATTTATCATTTTCATCAGCAATAGTGTCACTAGTATTTTTCTTAATGATAAGGATGAAAATTATAATGATAATATCAGTGATAACAATGATAATCAGATTCATAATTTTAATCATAATGATAACAATCATGATAATAATAGTTATCATTATTATTATAATAATAACAATAATAATAATTATAAAAATAACACTAATGGTAATGATAATGATAATTTTAACAAGGATAACAATGATGATAATTATAATAATGATCATAATGATATTCATGCATAATGACAATATTCATAATAATAATAACAATAATAATAATTATTATAATGATAATAATAATGATAATGATAATGATGATAATAATAATAATAATAATGGTAATATTCACAATAATAATAATAACAATTATAATGATAATAATAATGCTAATGCTAATAATCAAAATAATAAGAATTAGAATAAGAATAGAATACAAACGATAATAACAACAATAACAACAGTAATGTTAATACCTATAATAAAATTAATAACAATAATCCTAATCACAAAAAAACGATAATGATCATAATAACAAAATAATAATGATCATAATAACAAAATAACAATGATCATAATAACCAAAATAATAATGATCATAATAACAAAATAATATTCATAATAACAAAAATAATAATGATCATAATCACAAAATAATAATGATCATAATAACAAAAAAAACAACGATCATAGT
>NC_091587.1:24302377-24307377 GCF_042767895.1 Penaeus vannamei | reverse complement strand
TGTTGGCCAAACAATCATACACTTGGATGAGCTTGAAATCCTATGTACTTCACAAACACCAGCTGTTGGCCAGTTCCACCGGTGGTTCTCAGGTGAGCAAATAGCAGTCCACCTGTTCCACGTATTAACTCAAACAGTCCATGAGGTGAGTGAATGAAAACAATTAAAGTTTCCAAAACTGGAATATTTATTCAAGAACTTGGGTCTTGTCGTTGGTGTATTTTGTACATGACATGGGTATGATATTAACTGCTGTGTGTTCCATGCTTTGATTGTGGAGATATATCCTGTGATGTTAGTGGTGAAATATGTATGTTTACATTCTGCTAAAGGATCTTAAGAATGTAGTTTGATATTATCTCTGAATAAATAGAATGTAAAGACCGAGAAAAGGCAGCACTACATTAAGAAATAACTATGGTGAATAAAGATGATATATGGTGATAATAATAATTGTTATCTATATAAGCGTCATCAGTTGTAGCTGTTGTAGTCGTACCAGTTTCAATCATATCATTATCATTATGCTTTTGATATCATAATATTTTTGAAAATGATAATGAGTACGGCAATGATAGTGGCAATGATGATGATGATAGTGATGAAGATTATGATAATGATAATGATAATAATAATAATTATGATAATGATAATAACAATGATAATTATGATAATGATAATAACAATAATAATTATGATAATGATAATAACAATGATAATTGTGATAATGATATCAATAATAACAACGGCAACAAGGATGATAATGATAATAGTAAAAATCGCAATAGTAACAATGATAAGGATGATATGGAATGATGATAATGACATCAATAATAAAGATAGTGATATTAATGCTACTACTACTATTACTATACTGCAATTGTTACTACTCCTAACACTCCTGTTACTACTACTAATGCTCATACTACTGCTGCTGCTGCTGCTGCTACTACTACTACTACTACTACTACTACTACTACAACTTCTTCGTCTTCGTCTACTACTACTACTACTACTACTACTACTACTACTACTACTACTACTACTGCTACTACTACTACCACTACCACTACCACTACCACTACCACTACTACTACTACTACTACTACTACTACTACTACTACTACTACTACTACTACTACTACTACTACTACTACCATTGCTACTACTACTACTACCACTATTACTATTATACTACTAATGCTACTGTTACTACTACTACTACTAGTAACAACATTTGAAAGAAATAAGATACCTTATTAATATATTTGTTATGTATATAGAGTTTGTATATTGCAGGGACGGTCTGTTTAGTTTGACTTACCTCATTGAAGATTTTTTCTCTGCCCGAAATTTATTTATTCATTTTTTTAATTTATTTATTTATTTTTTTTTAAGAGGATTTTCTCGGCGTCTGTAACGATATATGGTGACTAGTATTTTTTCGTTATTTATTATTATTATTATTTTTATTCATTTATTATTATTATTATTATTATTTATTTATTTATTTTTTTTTTTTAATCTGATACGATGGCAATCAACGTTGTAGCTTTGTAGTGCTTCCTTAGTTGTTTGGCTACATGTATTCTAACATTTGGTCTACGGTCTTTTCCTCCATGCTCTACCAAATTTATAATCATTCTAACTGTATTACAACTTTGTATGGATTTTTTTTTCTCTGTCTTTAGCTATCTATTTCTCTATCTCCTTTCCCTTGTCTGTTTATCTATTCATCATCAGCCTCTTTATTTATCTATCTATCGAACTGTCTCTTTGTTTATCTATCTATCTGTCTGTCTCGTTTTTTTTTTTTTTTTTTTTTTTTTTTTTTTTTTTTTTTTTTTTTTTAATGAAAAGGACATGAAGTTGTATGGGCATTTTCCTTATTTAATTTAGACTTAGATGTAGATCGTTGGTGTTGCTTTATTAAAAAAAAATAGTGTTAGATATGTGGCTCTGGTTTACGTAAAGCAGAGACGTCAAAATCAGTAAAAACAACTTCAAATTAATATTAAGATTAAGATAAAAAATTAACTCCATTGTACCCAACAAAAGACTAACGTAAAAGCTTATTGAACCATCATAAACAAATATCGATTGAAATAAAAGATTCTATTAAATATAAAATATTCCAATTGATAAAGTACAAATTAAAAAGGTTATAGAAAAAAAAACCCAAAGCCAAGGGTTCTGTATTTGACTGAAGGAGTGGCAGCTAACATGAAAAAATCCAATATTAATTGCTATAAACTCCAATATTTTTTTAATCTGATGTTTCCGATGCGTTCCACCGCCTCATAGTATAGAAAATATATAGCAAAATATGGAACAGCATATAGATATAGCAAAAAAAAAGATATAGCAAAATGTGGAACACAAAAATATATACAAAATCATTAAAAAAGTCCTTTTCTCTCTATATTTTCTGCTATTTCTAGTCTCGATGGCGCTTCCTTCGCTATTATTTTTGCCTTGCGCGTTTTCACCTGCGCAGTGACGTCATCGTACAACAGCAATTACGGAAAGAACGCCTTTTTCTCATGCGCAGAATCATGTATCGTGAAAACGTTCCTCTTGTATGGATGTAATAATATAATTTACTTTGTGATTGTAGCGATTGGTGAGTAAATCCGAAACCCATATCGTCTACGGCCAAGAAAATACGAGGGGAAACTTCGGTATTTCTTTCGCTATAGATTAATTACAACATCTGAATTTGAATTAGATATGAAAAAGGGGAGGCTTTGTGGTTTAAAGAGGAATTGTCAGTGAAAAATATCAATAGAAAAGTATATATACAGTACATACAGTGTCATCCAATATTAAATATGCATTTCCCAAAATGTTATATACTTTGTTTATTTAATTATTTCGTTCTCCTTTCTGCCCGTGCTTTAATTATTTATTTTTATTTTTTTCCCCTGGCTTCATTATTCAACTGATTTTCTTTGCATAGTTAAATCTCTTTGCATTTCCTTCTTATATTCCTTTCTTCTCGCAATTCGTATTTACCCTTGTTTTATTTCTAAATTCCTATCTCTATTTATCACTTCCTAGTATCTCTTCTCACGAACGTATTTTCACTCCATTTCTTTCCTATCTTTCTCTCCTATAACCCTTTAACCTTTTGCTTCCCACCTTTCATGGTATATCTAATTATTTCTGTTTTATCCTTTGTTTTTTTTTCTTCCCTTCTACCAGAGTAAATCTCCCTTTTGATTCTTAATGCTGCGTAATCTATCAACAATTTGCGAAACAAAAAGTTATTCGTTTAAAAAAATAGAGCGTTGTCTGCAGTGTAATTATCCAAATAAAACTACTAACAATAGTCAAACCTGCTTTTCCCTGTACAAAAGCCCGCAGTCATGCTACAGGAATATCCCATCATTTGTGAATTACACAAAGGAAAGACCTACAATTAACACCATCTATCATAATGATGGTAAAATACCCCCTCCCTATTTTTCCTACCTTCATCTTCCTCTAACCATCATCATCATCGGTTATTTTCTCCTGTTTCCTTCCTTCTCCCCTCCTTTACTCCTTCCTCCTTCCTCTCATTTACCTGAAATCGTGTCCTTTCGCAAATCCGTGAATCTTTTTAACTCTTATTCCTACCAGGTGACACGCATAAGAGAAAAAAATCCAATTTTTGATAAACTGATTTACAAATAGATAAATACGATTAACAAATGACGCAAATAAACAACTAAATAAGAAAAAAATAGCAGGCAAAATAGCATAGTGTGAACCAGCATGCCTGAGGGGCTAGAAGTCCACACTGATATATTAATTAACAACAGCCTTGGATTCTAATCATTGCTGGAATAATTACCGTGCTCTGCTACAGAATACGTATTTCATTGTTTTGTAATTCATTCTGTTTTCTTCCTCCATCTTTCTTTTGGATTATTGCAAATGTTGTTAGGATTAAGATATTTTCTCAACATTATTCGTCTGTGAAATAACACTGCTGTTTCGTTTTTATTTGATTATTATTGTTCTTATTGTTACTTTCAACATCATGCTTACCATTATTATTATCATTATTATTATTATTATTATTATTATTATTATTATTATTAACATTATTATTATTATTATTATTATTATTATTATTATTATTATTATTATTAACATTATTATTATTATTAACATTATTATTATTATTGTTATTGTTATGATTATGATTATGATTTTAGGTGTCCTGTTTTATTAATATTAAAAATAATATTCTTGATATTTGATTGACATTGTTATTTTAGTATAAATAATATTATTAGTATTAACGACATCAATACTATTACGACTATACTTACTACCATAATAATTGTACATTTAGCAGTAGTGATGATGATGATAAAAATGATGATGAAAGTAGAAAAAATATTATAATAATAATAATCATGATAATATCAACACTAATGTAAAAAAATAGTGAAAATAATAATACATATTTCTCTTAACAGCAACAACAATGATATTGTAAACAATAATGTTAATGGAAATATAATAATGATAATAATAATAATGACAGTAACAAAATCATAACAATAACAATGATGACAACAATAATAACAATGATGATAATTATATCAATAACAATGATGATTAATATGATTATACCGATAATAAAAACTGTAATGATGATAAAATAACTATTAACATAAGATATCGATAATGATAGTAATGATAATAATGAAATAATAATAATAATAATAAAAAGAGTAATAATAAATTTATAATATTAAAGAAGATGATCATGATTATGATAATAAAGATGATGATATTGAAGATAATGAATAGTAATAATAGTAATAGTAATAATAATAATTTAAATAATACTAATGATATTGTTATGAAAAAAAACATAACAATAATAATAGCAATTATCATCATTATATGCATAATAGTAATAATAATACTAAAAAAATATCAACAATAACAATAAAATTCATAATAATAATAATAATAATTATAATAATAATAATGATAAT
>NC_091587.1:24269877-24274877 GCF_042767895.1 Penaeus vannamei | reverse complement strand
TATTGATAGCGATGATAATGATGATAAAGATGATAATAATAACTTTATCAGTTATTTTAGTTACCTATTTATTCATTATTAATCAGGTTATTAATTTATTTTATCATGTATTTATTTATAGCATAACATTATTATCTATTACTTATTAGTTTATTTATCAATAATATCATATAAGCCTAGTTACTGAGCGTCACTTATCTGTTTATTTATCTATCTGATAATTTATTTATTGTTTGTTTGTTTGTTTATTTTGCGTCTCAAATCTGCAGTTCTTGTTTCATCAATCTGATAATGTATTTATTGTTTGTTTGTTTGTTTATTTTACGTCTGAAAGATGCAGTTCTTGAAGCATCTATCTAATAATGTGTTTATTTATTGTTTGTTTGTTTATTTACGTCTGAAAGCTGTAGTTCTTGATTTATCTATCTGATGTATTTATTTATTGTTTGTTTGTTTGTTTTACATCTCAAAGCTGTAGTACTTGATTCATCTAACTGATAATGTATTTCTTGTTTGTTTGTTTGTTTATTTTACGTCAAAGCTGTAGTTCTTGATTCATCTATCTGATAATGTATTTATTTATTGTTTGTTTGTTTGTTTTGCGTCTCAAAGCTGTAGTTCTTTATTTATCTATCCGATAATGTATTTATTGCTTGTTTGTTTGTTTATTTTACGTCAAAGCTGCAGTTATTGATTTATCTATCTGATAATATATTTATTGTTTGTTTCTTTGTTTATTTTGCGTCTCAAAGCTGTAGTTCTTGATTCATCTATCTGATAATGTATTTATTTATTGTTTGTTTGTTTATTTTACGTCTGAAAGCTGCAGTTCTTGACTTATCTATCTGATAACGTATTTATTTATTGTTTGTTTGTTTATTTTACGTCTGAAAGCTATAGTTCTTGATTCCTCTATCTGATATTGTATTTATTGTTTGTTTGTTTGTTTATTTTACGTCTCAAAGCTATCTATCTGATAATATATTTATTGTTTATTTGTTTGTTTATTTTACGTCTCGAAGCTGCAGTTCTTGATTCATCTATCTGATATTGTATTTATTGCTTGTTTGTTTGTTTATTTTACGTCAAAAAGCTGAAGTTCTTGATTCATCTATCTAATAATGTATTTATTTATTGTTTGTTTGTTTATTTTGCGTCAAAAAGCTGTAGTTCTTGATTTATCTATCTGATAATCTATTTATTGTTTGTGTGTTTGTTTATTTTACGTCTGAAAGATGCATTTCTTGATTCATCTATCTGATATTGTATTTATTGCTTGTTTGTTTGTTTATTTTACGTCTCGAAGCTGCAGTTCTTGATTTATCTATCTGATAATGTATATATTTATTGTTTGTTTGTTTATTTTACGTCTGAAAGATGCAGTTCTTGATTCATCTATCTGATAATGTATTTATTGCTTGTTTGTTTGTTTATTTTACGTCTGAAAGATGCAGTTCTTGATTCATCTATCTGATAATGTATTTATTGTTTGTTTGTTTGTTTATTTTGCGTCTCAAAGTTGTAGTTCTTGATACATCTATTTGATAATATATTTATTGTTTGTTTGTTTGTTTATTTTACGTCTGAAAGCTGTAGTTCTTGATACATTTATCTGATATTGTATTCATTTATTGTTTGTTTGTTTATTTTACGTCTGAAAGATGCAGTTCTTGATTCATCTATCTGATAATGTATTTATTGTTTGTTTGTTTGTTTATTTTACGTCTCAAAGCTGTAGTTCTTGATTCATCTATCTTATATTGTATTTATTTATTGTTTTTTGTTTATTTTACGTCTGAAAGCTGTAGTTCTTTATTTATCTATCTGATATTGTATTTATTTATTGTTTGTTTGTTTATTTTACGTCTGAAAGCTGTAGTTCTTGATGCATCTATCTGATAATGTATTTATTGTTTGTTTGTTTGTTTATTTTACGTCTCAAAGCTGTAGTTCTTGATTCATCTATCTGATAATGTATTTATTGTTTGTTTCTTTGTTTATTTTGCGTCAAAAAGCTGCAGCTCTTGATTTATCTATCTGATAATGTATTTATTTATTGTTTGTTTGTTTGTTTGTTTTACGTCTCAAAACTGCAGTTCCTCATTCATCTATCTGATAATGTATTTATTTATTGTTTGTTTGTTTATTTTATGTCTGAAAGCTGTAGTTCTTGATTCATCTATCTGATAATGTATTTATTGTTTGTTTCTTTGTTTATTTTACGTCTCGAAGCTGTAGTTCTTGATTTCCAAGGACAAAATAATGATTCACTTTCTTGTGAATTCGATCTATCCTTTTTCTTACTTTTAGCATCGTCCAGGACTGAAATAATTTCTTGTTTACGAATGAAGTGAAAAAAGAAAAGGTAGGAGGGAGAGGGGGAGGAAAAAGGAAGAAAAATCAAGGTGAAGGAGAAGGAGGAAGAGAAGGAAAGGAAAAGAAGAATCGGGAGAAAAAAAGAGGAGGTGGAGGATAAGGGGTGAAAGGAGAAGGAGGGAGGGGAGGAATGGAGGAAGAATAAGGGGAAAGAGAAGGAAAAGGCAGAGGAGGAGGAAAAGGGAAAGAGATCAGGGTGAATAAGGAGAAAGAAGGAGAGAGAAGAAGAGAGAACAAGGCGAAGGAAAAGGAAAAAGAAGGGAGAAAGATTAAGGTGAAGAAGGAGTAGGAGGAGGAGGAGAGGACGAACAGGGTGAAGGAGAAAGAGAAAGAACATGATGAAGGAGAAGGGAGAAGTGGAAAGGAGGAAGAACGAGATGAAAGAGTAGGAGAAAAAGAAGAAAGAAAAGAAGCAAAAGGAAAAGGAAGTACAGTGTTTAAAAAAATATAAAAAATAAAGAGAAAAGTAGAGATGAAACTATACCCACAAAATCGAGAAAGACAAAAAAAAAAAAAAAAAAAAAAAAAGAGAGAGAGAGAGAGAGAGAGAGAGAGAGAAAGAAAGAAAAAATATCTTACGTGTATTTCAGGATATCGGCACCGGGGTTTCCATCAATCACTCACAAGTCAAGACAGATTTCCAATACAAACTCTCATCCAGTCTTTCAACTTTATCTTAATATGTTCGTAAAAACCGGTATCTTTTCTATCTTTTATAACCAACACGTAGAATGAAGATAAAGATAAAGATGATAGCTTTAGTAGAATAAGAGTTGGAGTAATAGTAATTATATTGATAAGAAGAATAAAGAAAGAGAAAAAGAAAAAATATTGTGGTGATTATGATTATAATCCTGATAATCCTGATAATACTCGTACTACTATTATTACTACGAGTAGGAAGCACGAGAGTAAGAATAATAAAAACGATGTCAACTCAATTATTAATGATGATGATAATGATGATGATGATGATGATGATGATGATGATGATGATGATGATGGTAATGATGATGATGATGATGATGGTAATGATGATTATGATGATGATGATGATGATGATGATGATGATGATGATGATGATGATGATAATGGTGATGGTGAAGATGATGATGATTATTATTATGATGGTGATGGTGAAGATGATGATGATGATAATGATAATGATAATGAGGATGATGATGATGATGATGATGGTAATGATGATTATGATGATGATGATGATGATGATGAGGAGGAGGAGGAGGATGGTAATGATGATTATGATGGTGATGATGATGATGAAGATGAAGATGAAGATGAAGATGAAGATGAAGATGAAGATGAAGATGAAGATGAAGATGAAGATGAAGATGAAGATGAAGATGAAGATGAAGATGAAGATGAAGATGAAGATGAAGATAAAGATGAAGATGAAGATGAAGATGAAGATGAAGATGAAGATGAAGATGAAGATGAAGATGAAGATGATGATGATGATGGTAATGATGATTATGATGGTGATGATAATAATGATGAGGATCAAGATAATGATGATAATGACAATGGTGGTGATGAGGATTGTGATGATGAAGAGGAGGATAATGATATTGATATAATGATATTAACAATAATGATGATAAAATATAATTATGTTAATAATGATAAAAGAATCGAATATAATTATATTTATGCTAATAGCAATAATGATTATAACGATAATGATACGACAAAAATAATGTAAAAAGTAATAGCAACAATGATAATGATAACGATATTATCGAGTATAACAATGGTATTAATGATGATAAAGATAATGAAGGTGATTTTGATGGCGACGGTAATAACTATAATTATGTGGGAGATATTAATATTATTTTTATTGATAATGATAATAATTGATAATGACAAAATAATGAGAAATAAAATGATACACAGAATAATAATAATATTGAAAATAATAATAGCAGCAACAATGGCAATAACACTGATAACAGAGAAAGTGATTGATTAGGAGGAGGATAACTATGAAGATGATGAAAATAATGATAGTGATAATAATGATACTATAATATCAATATGAATAATTTGAATGAAAATGATGTGAATACAAATGATAATATGAATAATATGATTAAAATAAAGATAATGATAATTATAATTTCCATAGATATAACCATTATTATGAATATGATCATTAATTATAATTATGATGACAATTATAGCAATAATGAAACTAATGAAGATAAAAATGGCACTGCTGCTGCTGCTAATAATAATGATAATAATGATTATTATTATGATAATAACTATAATGATGATGAAGATAGTGAGGATGGAGATGTTGATGATATCTATTATTATCATTATTATTATGATATTGATGAAAATAATAATGACAGTAATAATGATAATAGTAATGATAATTATATATATATAAATATATATATATATATATATATATATATATATATATATATATATATATATATATATATATATATATACATATATATATATATATACATATACACACACACACACACACACACACACACACACATACACACACACACACACACACACACACACACACACACACACACACACACACACACACACACACACACACACACACACACACA
>NC_091587.1:24259877-24264877 GCF_042767895.1 Penaeus vannamei | reverse complement strand
TAATCATGATTATTAAAATTTAAATGAAAACTATGATGATAATGATAACAATAACAATAAAATTAACAATAACAATAGCACTAAGATAATTATAATGAAAATAATATCAATGTAAATAATGATATTAACAATAATAAGTATTAATGACAATATAAAAAATACAAATGATAATATTGATAATGATTATAATAACGATAATAATAACAATAGTAAAAATAATGATAATAATAACAGTAATAACAGTAATGAAAATAATAATCATAATATGACAATAACGGAAATAGCAGTATTAATAACACTAACAACAGTAGAAATAATGATAACAATATCAAAGGAATAACAGAAACGATAAAAATGAAAAAGACAATAATGGTACAAATGATAAATCTGATAACCATAATAAAAGTAATAAGGATCATAAAAATCATAATATTGATAATAACACTAATAATACTGATGATGACAATGATGATGATAACAATACTGATGATAATAATGATGTTAGTAATAATAAAAATAATAATCAAAGTTATCATATTAATTATTCTTATGATTTTTGCTTTTCTTGTTGCTGTAATACTTACAATAACAATGTTAATAACAATAATAAAATAATAGTAACTATGGTAATAGTAATCATTACCGGATCCAGAATTATAAGAAAGTGGGATAATAGCTCTTATAGGAAGAGTGAACTATGGGCCAGTTTGTTAAGGAATATTCGTAAATACAGACACGCATATACACAGACATTAATGCATATCTGTCTATATATCTGAGATATACATTTATCTCTCTATTTTCCCGGTTAATATGCATGTCTTGACTAATAGATATGCATTTTTTTCTTTATTTATGGATGGCAAGTATACGAATATTCTTTGGGTCGTACCTCGCACAATTTGAACAAGCCGGACGTATGGGTTTAAAGTTTCAAAATATCTGTCGTTTCCTTATGTGAAAGATGCGTGTGAAAGCAGGATTTTTTTTTTTTTTTTTTTTTTTTTTTTACCTCTCCTGCTGCCTCGGACTTTCTTCCCATTTCACTTTTTGCCCTAGATTGGCGTTCAAGAATTCTGGTGGAAAAATTATTGCTCTACTAATAATGTAAGGATAATAAAGATGAATTACAATAAGGATAATAATAATGATGGCAAGGATAATGAATAGCATGATAAATGATAAAGATGTTAGTAATGATAATTATTCTAACCTTAAACAACGCGGATAAAATTACCTAAATAGAAAAAAAAAACAGCGTATTTACTAGAAACAAGAGGACGTTGCAAAATGTAAAATAGGTAAACAAATAAAAGAAAACAAAAATGAATAACCATATCCTTGCTATTGCAAAAGACCTTTCATGCTGTATAAATCCAAAGCACCTCAGATATACAAGTAAATGAAAACAACAACAACAACAACAAAAACGAAAATACTGACGAAAAGAGAAAGATAAAAAAATTGGATGATTACGAAGGGGAAAACGGAGGGCCATTTCTAGCGGTAACTCAATAATTAATTACATGATAATGAAATGCATTGACAATAAACAAGTGTGCACAGAGCAAGCGGAAGAGTAAAGGAAAGAATTGCTCGTGGAAACAGAGAAACGAAAATGTATATAGTGGACACGGGCTCAGTTCGATCAAGATTATATATATATATATATATATATATATATATATATATATATATATATATATATATATATATATATATATATATATATATATATATATATATACATATATATATATATATATATATATATATATATATATATATATATATATATATATATATATATATATATATATATATATATATATGTACATGAGAGATGGAAATAATGCACTACCGTGTGTGTGTGTGTGTGTGTGTGTGTGTGTGTGTGTGTGTGTGTGTGTGTGTGTGTGTGTGTGTGTGTGTGTGCGCGTGTGTGTGTGTGTGTGTGTGTGTGTGCGTTTGTGTATGTGTGTGTATGTATGTAAATCAACAACGAAGATAAATAAATGATAATGGATTCAAAAGAACTGCCACTATTACTACTATAATATAAGGTGATAGGAATAATGCTCATCAAAATTTTTATGTTAATTATAAAAAAGATAATGATATAAAATAAAAATTTAGAAAATTATGTAAATATATATGTAAATGTAAAGGATATTGATAATGATACTAAAAATAATGATAATAGTGATGATAATAATGATAAGGACAATAATACTAATGATATTATTATTAAGGATTAAAGAGATAACAATATCAATAATGCTAACAACTTGAAACACTCAGAGAACGCATACCTCCGCCAAGGCAATAGAATAACAATAATAATTCAAGTACCAAAAAGTTATTCCTATCACGCAATGCATATCATTATAATAGTTAAACCTATCCCGTAGGCAATAGGCGAAGCTATTACTATTACTATTATTATTATTGTTAATATTTTATAATAATAATTATTATAATTACTATTATCATTATTATTATCATTATCACTATTATTATCATCTTCATTATCATCATTCATTAACATTAGTTATTATCATTATCATTATCACTATTATTATTATTATTATTAATATTATTATTATTATTATTATTATTATTACTGCTAATATTATTAATATTATCACTAGTATTATTACTATCATTATTATTATCCTTATTATTATTATTATCATTATCATAACACAAATCATAATGAAGATAATGGTAATGATTATAATAATAACAATAATGATCATAATAATAATATTAATAATAATGATAATAGTATTAATAATAGCAATAATCATGAAGATAAAAATAATAAAATACAATGATAGCATATTAATAACCATAATAGTAAAACAAATAATACTAATTTCACTAATGACAATAATTATGGAATTACTACTAATAATAGGAAAACGCATAACAATAATATAGTAATAATAAAAATTTTAATAATGCTAATTATGATACTAATACTTATACTTGTACTATTAATAAGAAAATAACAGTAAAACAACAGCAACAATAATAATAATAATTACGATAACAAAAGTAATAATTACAATAACTTGAGAAAGAAGAAAAAGTACAGTAGCAAAAATAATAACAATAATGATAATGATGATAGTAATGATAATAATAGTAATAGTAGTAATAATTATAATAATAATGATAGTAATGATAATAATAGTGATAGTAATAGTAATAATAATGATAGTAATGATAATAATAGTAATAATAATAATAATAATAATAATAATAATAATAATAATAATAATTATTATAATAATAATAATAATAATAAAAATGATAATAACATTACCAATTTTCAGAACTTTCAAGAACATTTCAGTATTTATTACTAAGAGTGACCAGCTTCGGCTTTTGAGGAAGAAAAGAAAAAGAAAAGAAAAAAAAAGAAAAATTCCCAGGCAGCCACGGTCCGCCTCTATGATTTCTGGACCGCGGCCAAATCCGTGCTTGCGACCTTGAGTAGCCTTGAGCAGCTTTCCACCCACTTCCTCTCCCTCTGAACTGTATGAAAAGCCAACTATTGTTTCGGTAGACGCTTCCACTTCGATGTGTGTGTGTGCGTGTGTGTGTTTACAGATTTAAATGCCTAAAATCCGTTTATTCAGGTGCGTCTGTGTTTAATACGGGCAAACACGGGCAGATTTTGAAATCGTCTGTGTGATTTGAAGTGAAGCTCTTGGGGCTGACTGGCGTGGTTAAAGTGGATAGCATAAAGTTGTAAAGTTTTACTGGCTGTTCTAGTTGCTCTCTCTCTCATCTGGCTCCCCGCGTTGTTCGGTTGTTCTCCGAGAATCTGTTCGTGTAATTATGATCATTATTTTGTAATTATAATCATTATTTTGTAATTATAATAATTATTTTGTAATTATAATAATTATTTTGTAATTATAATAATTATGTTGTAATTATAATAATTATTTTGTAATTATAATAATTATGTTGTAATTATAATAATTATTTTGTAATTATATTGATTATTTTGTAATTATAATAATTATTTTGTAATTATAATAATTATTTTGTAATTATTTTTTTGTAATTATAATTTTGTAATGGTTTTGTAATTATAATCATTATTTTGTGGATAAACTCTTTGGAGGATTTTTTGGTCTAAGATCTTTGAAGCTTATACATTTAGCATCAACATTCACCTTCATATTTAGAAAATCACGTCAATAGCTTTCATAATAAAGTCGTTAGCGTTGCATGCAAATTAATAAAACCTCTTTAGACACTTCATAATTAATAAACCTTTATTATATATAATAGTCTTTACATACCAGCTAACGTACATAAATACCTATGTCTGTAAATATAGTGTACATTATATCTAGCAAGAGAGATTGTACATGACTTGCACACACGAATCTAGCCAGTAATAACATTAAAGTTCACGTTTGTGGTTCAGAAACTTCCACTTAAATATGCCTATGAAGTAAAAAAAAAAAAAAAAAAAAAAAAAAAAAAAAAAAAAAAAGTTTTTGAAATGTTAATACGGAAAAAGTAACGGAAATTTAGTTCTGAAACTATGAGCTTTACAGAAATTCTGTAGGTATTGTAGTTTTACTTTTTTTTATGAGTTTAAATGTTATTTCCCACGCGAGCGCATACCTATTTGTTTATGTCTATTTATCTCTCTATCCATCTGTCTGTCTGTCTGTGTATATATGTAAATAATGTGATACAGACATATATATATATATATATATATATATATATATATATATATATATATATATATATATATATATATATATATATGTGTGTGTGTGTGTGTGTGTGTGTTTGTGTTTTTGTGTGTGTGTGTGTGTGTGTGTGTTTGTGTGTGTGTGTGTGTGTGTGTGTGTGTGTGTGTGTGTGTGTGTGTGTGGCTTTTGCTTCGAAACTACATGCAATATTAATGATTATCACAATTTAGAACATATCTTTATATCATCACCAAAATGATAATACGAGTG
>NC_091587.1:24252377-24254877 GCF_042767895.1 Penaeus vannamei | reverse complement strand
CTTTTTTTATTTATTTTTTTGTTTTGCTTTTGTTTTTGTTTTTTACTTTTGCTTCCTTCCTTTTCGGTTGATGACCAGCTTCTTCATCATCAACCACCGAGGCGTTGGAAGTCGTATGGTGACGTCAGGTCGATGGTCACTGATCCTGGTGGTGAGGTCACGTCCCGTTTCACCAAAGTATACCTTATCACATCTGCGGGGTATGCGATATACAGCGCTGTTAGGGTTGTTTTCGGGCTGTTCCCTGTGTCTCTGATCTATGTATATCTGACGAAGATATTTTGGAAACCTTTCAAATACATCTCTTATATTGTGAAGATATTAATTCTTATTCATACCTTTTCTATATATGTGTGTGTGTGTATGTGTGTGATTGTGTGTGTGTGTGTGTGTGTGTGTGTGTGTGTGTGTGTGTGTGTGTGTGTGTGTGTGTGTGTGTGTGTGTGTGTGTGTGTGTGTGTGTGTGTATGTGTACGGTACGCATCTACACATCTAGCTTAGGCCACAGATTTTTTTTTCCTGAATAACGAGCAAGTCTGGTGCTGATGCAATGTCGGTAGGAGAGAAAAAAAGAAAATCCCAAGCACCAAAATAAGACAAGTGTACCTCCTACCTTTCAAAGATCAGATGTAAAGGAATTATCAGTTCCAGCGCCACCTGGAGGAAGTAGAATTTTGTCTTACTAGAAGTCTTCGAGGAGTTGAATGGAAACAGACAAAGAATTCTTTCAACCCAGAATTTATCAATCTGGAAATCAAAATCAAAAATAGATAGATAATATATATGAAAATACGCATGAGAATAAGGTATTTCCCCGGAAGCCACGATATCGGCGGGAGAAAAAATCGAGATTTTCACTTTTTTCTTTTTCTTGGAAATAAATATCGGAGGGTCCGCTATTAAAAAAAAAAAATCCTGTGGCGTTAAGGCCAGATGTCATCTGTGAAGGAGGAGCGGGAAATAGTCCTGTGAAGCAGGAGAGGCTTAGAGACCAAATAGAAAAGAACAAAGGGAGTCCCATTCACTCCTCAAGGAGAAGAAAAAACAAACAAAAAATCTGGAAACTAAAAGAAAGCAATGGGTGAACTTTCAGGTTCTGAGGAAAGAGGTCAACAATTGCTTCCACAGAGGCGGTTCTTGAAAGCAATCAAGAGTCCTTTTCATACACATACCATAGCATAGACAAAGCAAGGGTAGAGCGAAGCGCGAACAGAAGCAGTCGCAGACGAAGAAGGAGAAACAGACACAGGTGAAGAAGAAGAAGTAGAAGGAGCAACAGTAGTAGAATCCGTAATCGTAGGAAAAGTAGAGGCAGTAGTACCCGTAGTAGGAGAAGTAATAGCAGTAGTAGAAGAAGCAGTAGTAGTAATAGTAGTAGTATAAGCAGAAGTAGTAGTAGTATAAGCAGTAGTAGTAGTAGTAGTAAAAGCGGTAGTGGTAGAAGTAGTGAAATTACGAGGTAAAACACAGGTAAAATAGGTAAGACTGGCAAAAAAAGGAAAAGCAGGAATAAAACATCTAAAATACGAGAGCAGGTAAGTAATAGTTAAAAACAGTTCTAAAATTGAACTGAACTCATAAAGGAGGGAGATTGAATAAAAGCAGAAGTAAAAATCACTATGTCGAATGAGAATAGGTAAGCAGTAGATAAAATGGTAATAAACCTTAACATGAAGTCGTAAAAGGAAAGATTCAGTAAAAGATATAAGGCTAAAAGCAGAAATAAAACGAAATAAAAAAAAAGTAAAAGTAAAAGTGAAAGAAATAAAACACAGATAAAGAACATTTAAAAGCAACGAACTACGATAAAATAATCAAAATTGACTTTAAACAACACAAAACTCTCAGAATCTTCCTTGAAAAGAAATAACAAGATTAAGATGACCTTAGCAGCGCCGACTGTAAATGAAAAGAGAAAGCTGATAGAGCATCTGGAGGCGTGAGGTCAAAGGTCACAGAGCGCGAGAACCTGAGTCTTAGAGCTGAGAAGATGAGGGGAATGAAGAAGTGTTTACCAAGGGTTTGCTTCAGGGTGTCAATAGAAGGGCAAATGTTAAGTGGAAGGAAAAGATAAGAATAAATGAAGACGGTGCAGGAGAGCGAGGGGAAGAAGAGGGAGACAAAGAGAGGAGGAAAATAAACAAGGAGACTGACACTAGATGTCATGCACACATACACACATGGATACTTTTATCCACACCCACTTCCGCGTCATCACATAAGCGTGTGAGAGCAAGGGCACACATACACTTTATTTGTGCGTGTGTTTGTGCTCTCGTGTGTGAGTGTGCGTGTGCGGATGTATTTTAGCGTGTGTGTGTGTAGGGGGGGGTATGTATTCTAGAGTGTGTGAGTGTATGTGTTTTAGCGCTTGTGTGTGGGTAGGTGTATGTGTTTTAGCGTGTGTATTTTACTGTGTGTGTGGGCGTGGGTGTGTGTATGTGTGCAGGTATATGTATTTTAGCGTGTGTGTGGGTGGGTGGGGGGGAGTATAAGTGTC
>NC_091587.1:24229877-24234877 GCF_042767895.1 Penaeus vannamei | reverse complement strand
ATGACCTCACCGCGGGCCTCTTTCAAGAGAGTGTACTAGACCCTCAAAGGCTCAACCAATAAAATGTAACTTTGTTCACTTTAAACAATATGTAATATCTTTGTGGCTAAATAAACGCTTTGAATCTGAATCTGAATCTGACTCTGACTCTCCCGGTCTTGTTCTTGTAGTGAATCCGTGGCTTTTCTCTCCGATTTACCGGGAAAACACAGACCAGAATGACACACAGCTGGTGTAAACATGATTGCACCAGCTGTATGTCACTCTGGTCTGTTCAGAATGTGCAAATTAATATCTCTTCTGCCTTTATATGTGAGCAGCTATATATAAGGTTGTCAGACGTCGAATATCGCAGTCCCTCGACCTACAGGTTCCGTAACTTGTCATATCTACCTGTGTTCGTCATATCTACAGGTTCCTTATATCTATAGGTTCGTTCATATCTATGGGTTCATAACTCGTCATATCTACAGGTTCCATAACTCATCATATCTACAGGTTCCTTATATCTATAGGCTCGTTCATATTTACAGGTTTCTCATATCTATAGGCTCGTTCATATCTACAGGTTCCTCATATCTATAGGTTCGTTCATATCTACAGGTTCCAAAACTCGTCATATCTACAGGTTCCATAACTCGTCATATCTACCTGTGTTCGTTCATATTTACAGGTTCATAACTCGTCTACCTGTGCACTGCGAATAAACGGGGTTATGAGTCACCCAAAAGAGTCACAAAGGGCTTCGAACTCGCGAACACCAGATCAGCGTTCGAGACCTATAATCCACTGAACCATTAAGCTCCATAAACTGCTTTGGGTAACTTTATCCGGATAATTGTTCTTACCGGCTAAACTTTTCATTTTCTTGCTCACACATTCTCTCGAAAACAGCATGAGTTCCAAAGATCTTTTTCTCGGTTATTTTCACTGTGTAGGAAGGTTGTTGAGCTCCAGATCAGGAAGTAATTTTCTTTGATTCTATTATTATTTCTTTAAGACCGAAGACATACACAGTATAAATTAAGTTGTTATGGCTTATTCACACAGAAGAAAAAGAGTTGATTTCTCACGAAGAAAGAAAGGAAAAAGTTGAGGATAAACCAGAAAGTAAAGTTTTCCGTTTTTGTCCTATTCTCTTCTTACAGTATTTCTCTAAAAGAATTAGGTCTTTTATAGAAAAGTAATGACCGCTTAAGTATGTTAGCTTGTATTGGACATAAAAGGATGTTGCTAATATAAATCATGGTGATAATTATCATAATAGTCATAATAATCGTCGTAAAAATGATAATGATCATCATGAACATCATCATTATCATCCTCATCATCATAATAATAGTGATAATGTATAGCTGCTATTACTGCTAATGACAACAATCATAATTGTAATTATAATCATGATAGAAATAGAATAGTAATGAAAAAACAATAACAGCAACAGTAATAACAACAAAGATAACAAGGATGGTGATAATTATAATAGTAACAATAGCAATTATTATCATCATTATCATTATTATTATACGAATAACAGTAACAGTGATAATGATGGTACAAGTAATAACAATAACAACGATAATGACAGAAAAAAAGAAAGAAGAATTAGAGAAAGACAGAGCGGAGGCGAGCAATGCTTAAGCGAAACCACAAGCAGTCCCTCGAGTTCCCCCCCACCCCCCCTCTCCTGCCCCCTCCCCCCTCTTGAGCTGATATTGCATCAATCATTGGCGAGAGATTGCAAAAAATTCTCGCGTATCTCTGCGAACTCGCGTGGGAGAGGGACGAGGTGGGTTTTTTAAATAGATAAACGCCTTTATGACCTAATAGATCAGGGGGTTGTGGAGCGAGGCGGGGGTGGGGGTGGGGGAGGGAGAGGGGGGGAAGCTGGTGCTCCGCGATTTTGTGTTGAACTCGGGACGTAGAGGCAACGGACACGGCAAACATTAACATAGAAGTGTATATATATATATATATATATATATATATATATATATATATATATATATATATATATATATATATATGTGTGTGTGTGTGTGTGTGTGTGTGTGTGTGTGTGTGTGTGTGTGTGTGTGAGTGTGGTGCGTGTGTGTGTGTGTGTGTGTGTGTGTGTGTGTAGTGTGTGTGTGTGTGTGTGAGTGTGAGTGTGTGGTGTGTGTGTGTGTGTGTGTATACATACATACATACACACATATATATATATATATATATATATATATATATATATATATATATATATATATATACATATACATATATATGTGTGTGCGTGTCCGTGTGTTTTTGTGTGTGTGTGTGTGTGTAGTGTGTGTGTGTGTGTGAGTGTGAGTGTGTGGTGTGTGTGTGTATACATACATACATACATACATATATATATATATATATATATATATATATATATATATATATATATATATATATATATATACACACACACATACATATCTGTGTGTGTGCGTGTCCGTGTGCGCGCGTGTGTGTGTGTGCAGTAATTTTCTAAAAAACAAATCTTGGCTTGGTCATCAATCTCAACATTGTTGATTAAATGCCGTTCGACGAATACTGGAAAATTTAGATTAATATTATCAAAACGACAAAGTAAAAATATGAAAATAATGAGGAAATTGAAGAGGAAATATCAAGAAATGGTAGAAAAGAATTTGAAAAAAAACGTAAAATAATTAATACGTAGAAGTGAGATGCAAATATAACGATGACTGAAACCTCCAGAGAAAGAGAGAAAGAGAGAGAGAGGGAGAGAGAGAGAGAGAGAGAGAGAGAGAGAGAGAGAGAGAGAGAGAGAGAGAGAGAGAGAGAAAGAAACAGAGAGAGAGAGATAAACATATGAAGCTACTGCATAAGAAAAGGAAATGAATAATAAAACGAATAACAGCGCCAAGCGAGGGGAAATGAGGAACGGAAGGCAAAAACATTGGTAAAAGGAACTGCATTTCGCTCACGTGACTGGCCTTCGAATGAGTGTCTTGGATCCAGTCTCCTCTCTCCGCCTCGTGGTGGCTTTTGCATCCGTCGTTAAGGAGAGAATTCGTGTGGCTTACCTGCTTCTCTCTCTCTCTCTTTCGCTGTTTCTTTCTCTCTTTCTGTTCCTTATCTGTTTATGCTTTTGTGTATTTCTCTCTCTGTCTGTTTACGGGTCTGTTTCTGTATCTCTTGTTTTTCTGGCTCTGTTTTTTTCTATCTTTTAGTTGCTGTCTCTCTTTGTTTCTTTATATTTAGATGTCGATCTGCTATCTCCCTCTGTCTCTCTCCTTCCCCGCTTTCTCTTTATCTATTTTTTTTCTCTCTCTCACTATCTCCCCACTCTCCCTCCCCTGTCTCTCTGTTTCTCTCTCTCTCGCTCTCTCTCTCTCTCGCTTTCTCTCTCTCTCTCTCTCTCTCTCTCTCTCTCTGTCTCTGTCTCTGTCTCTATCTCTCTCTCTCTCTCTCACTCTCACTCTCTCTGTCTCTCTCTCTCCCTCTCTCTCTCCAGCATACTGCATACAAGCTCACAGACCAAGCCACGTGCCTCCGCGAGTGTTCCATACCCCCAACCTCCCTCACTCCCTTTTTCGGTCAGCTGAGACAGGCAGCGACCCTGGCTCTTGTGCTACAGCTCAGGACAGACGGCTGCGGGAACTGCCTCAGCACCACCAGTCTCGCTCGTATCGTGTTTCTATTCTACTTGTGTGTATTCTCTTCCGCAATAGAGAGTGAAGCCGTAAACAAGTATTACTCTGCCCACCAGTATCAATATAGGAGGTTAACAGCCTCTCTCTCTCTCTCTCTCTGTCTATCTCTCTCTCTCTCTCTCTGTTTCTCTCCTCTCTCTCTCACTCTCTCTCTCTCTCTCTCTCTCTCTCTCTCTCTCTCTCTCTCTCTCTCTCTCTCTCTCTCTCTCTCTCTCTCTCTCTCTCACTCTCACTCTCTCTGTCTCTCTCTCTCCCTCTCTCTCTCCAGCATACTGCATACAAGCTCACAGACCAAGCCACGTGCCTCATGAGCTGTTCCATACCCCCAACCTCCCTCCTCACTTTTCAGTCCCAGCTGAAATGACGCGACCCTGGCTCTATGCTACAGCTCAGGACAGACAGCTGCAGGAACTGCCTCAGCACCACCCAGTCTCGCTCATCGTGTTTCCATTCTACTTGACTGTATTCTCTTCCACCCAATAAGTGAAAGCCGTAAACAAATATTATACTGCCACCAGTATATCAATATAGGAGGTTGAGAGCCTCTATCGCTCTCTCTCTCTCTCTCTCCCTCTATTTCTCTTTCTCTCTCTCTCTCTCTCTCTCTCTCTCTCTCTCTCTGGAATTAAAGCTAAATCTTGGTTATTTCTCTCTTTCTCTTTCTTCCTTACTCTTTCTCTTTCTCTCTCTCTCTCTTTCTCTCTCTCTCTCTCTCTCTCTCTCTCTCTCTCTCTCTCTCTCTCTCTCTCTCTCTCTCTCTCTCTCCTCCCCACCTCTCTCTCTCTCTCTCTTAACCCCCCCTCCTCTCTCTCTCTCTCTCTCTCTTTCAGTCTTTTCAGCGGTAAGTAAATCCCTCTCACGCACTGTGGTATAATTATGCTGAAGGAGACCGAGCGAGGAAATGTGAAGTAAGAGGAAGGTGTAGCATTTTCTGAAGATGATAATAATGATAATGATAACAATGATTATTGGAATAGTAGTAGTAGGAGCAGTAGTAGTAATGATAATAATAATAATGATAATAATAATGATAATATTAATAATAATATTGATAATAATATTAATATTAATGATAACATTAATAATAATGATGATTTTACGAATAATAACAACAATAACTATTTTTTTCTAATTTTTGGCTTGTTTACTTGTACGAGTCTACCTGTCTGACTCTAACCACCCTATTCCCCCCTCTCTCTCTGTCTCTCTTCTCCCCCCCGCTCTCTTTCTCTCATCTTCCCCCCTCTCTCTTTCTTTCATCTTCCCCCTCTCTCACTTTCTTTTCATCTCCCTCTACCTCTCTGCCCT
>NC_091587.1:24219877-24222377 GCF_042767895.1 Penaeus vannamei | reverse complement strand
CTCCCTACTTTCCTTCTCCCTCTCCCTCCCTCCCGCTTACTCCCTACCTCCATCCCTCCCTCCCATCTCCTACCCTCTACCCACCCCTCTCTTCCCTTCCCTGCCTTCCACCTTCCTTCCATTCAATCCCCTCCTTCCTTCCCCCTCCCTCCCACCTCCCTTCCCCTCCCCCTCCACCCCTTCTCCCATCCCCCCTCCACCCCTCCCACCCATCCCCCCCTCCCATCCCCCTCCACCCCTCCCGACATCCCCCCCCCACCCACTCCCTACAACCCCAACCGACCTTCGAAAATTCCCGGATCCTAAATATCCCCATTTGGAAGGGAATTCGGCGTGACCCTCTCTCGCCCTCCCTCCCTTCCCTCCCCCTCCCTTCCATTCCATCCCACCCTCCCTCTCCCCCTCTCCTCCTCCCCCCCACCCTTCCTTCTCCCCCCTCTCCCCCACCCTTCCCCCTCCCCTCCACCCCCTTCCCCCCCTCCCTCCCCCTCACCCTCCCCCCTCCCTCTCCCCTCTCCCCCCCCACACATCCCCTCCTCCCTCCCCCTCTCCCCTACAACCCCATTTGGAAGGGAATTCGGCGTGACCTTCTCTCGCCCTCATCACTCACCGCTGTCGCCGCCGACTCGCCCGACCAAATGGTTCGGACCGACGTGCTGCAATAGACCCGGAATCGTGTTGCTTCTCTCTCCCTTCCTCCCTTAATATGCGTGTTTTTTTTTTTTATCTCCCTTGCTCCCTTTTGCTTTTTTCTTAATCTATTTATCTCCCTTTTTCGTATTAATGGTGTGTTGCTTCTCTCTCCCTTCCTCCCTTAATATGCGTGTTTTTATCTCCCTTGCTCCCTTAAATGGCGTGTTGTGTGGGTTTTTTTTTCTTAATCTATTTATCTCCCCTTTTCGTATTAAATGGCGTGTTGCGTATTTCTCTCTCCCTTCCTCCCTTAATATGCGTGTTTTTATCTCCCTTGCTCCCTTAAATGGCGTGTTGTTGTTTTTTTTATCTATTTATCTCCCTTTTTCGTCTTAAATGGCGTGTTGCAACTCTCTTCCTTCCTCCCTTAAAATGCGTTTTTTATCTCCCTTTTTTCGTCTTAAATGGCGTGTTGCGTATTTCTCCCTTTCTTCCTTAATTAACCTGCGTGTTTTTTTATCTATTTATCTCCCTTTTTCGTCTTAGATGGCGTGTTGCAACTCTCTCCCTTTCTCCCTTAACCTGCCTGTGTTTTTTTATCTATTTATCTCCCTTGCTCCCTTAAATGACGTGTTGTATATCTCTTCCTTTCTTCCTTTAAACCGCGTGTTTTTTATATCTCCCTTGCTCCCTTAAATGGCATGTTGCAACTATCCCATCATCTCTTAACCCGCGTGTTGTTTCTATCTCTCTTTCACCCTTAAATGGCGTGTTGCATCTCCCTTCCTTTCTCCCTTTAACAAACCGCGTGTTGCATCTCTCTGTGTCTCCCATAACTCGAGTGTTATTTCTGTCTCTTTCTCCCTGTAATCGCGTGTTGCTTCCCTCCCTTCCTCCCTTCAATAGTGTTGAATCTCTCCCTTCCTCCCTTCAATAGCGTGTTGCATCCCTCCCTTCCTCCCTCAAACCTCACTGTAGCGCTTCCCCAAACCCTCCCTTATAATCCCTTCCCTTACCTAATCCCTATTCTAATGTCTGCCATTTACCCATATCCCTTATTCTAGTACTCTCCTTCCCTTTTGTTTATCCTTTGTTCAGTTTTTTCTCCCTTTTCTCCCTCAGCCCTTAGGCAAATACTTTTTCTCCCTTTCTTAAACCTCTATTTTAGTACCTGTTTTTTAACTTAAATCGACCCCATTTTTTAGTACTTTATCTCCCCTCACAAACCCTTTCTAATGTGTCTCCTCTTCTCCCTAATCTCTTTCCCTGCGCCATCTCTCCCTTCCTTAATCTTCGTTTTAGTACTTCCTCTTCTCTTCCTTCTTCCTCCTTTTGGCCGAAACGAATCCTTTTCCTCGATTTTTTTTCCGCACTTAATCTGTATTTTAGTGTGTCTATATCTCAACTTTTATTCTAGTTTTTCTCTATTCTTGTTTTCCATCCGATGCTCCTTCTCGTCTCCTCCAATTCCCTGCTCTCGCTTAGCTTCGATATTCCAAGTGTTGCGTCTTTTGCTCTTCCTCTCTTCGTCAGATTGTTTCTCCTTTCTCCTTTCGTCCTTTTTATAGCTTCTTCTTCCCATTTCCCTCAATCGTAGTGTATCATTTTCTTTATTTTTTTATTGTTTACTCTCCCTCTCTTCCTCTATCGTAGTGTATCATTTTCTTTATTTTTTTTATTGTTTACTCTCCCTCTCTTCCTCAATCGTAGTGTATCATATTCTTTATTTTTTATTGTTTACTCTCCCTCTCTTCCTCAATCGTAGTGTATCCTTTTCCTCTTTTCTAACCTCTACCCCTACCATGCCCAGGCCTCAGCCACTACCCCTATCCTTCAGCCTCCTCCTACCCCTAAATCTAAATTAACC
>NC_091587.1:24212377-24214877 GCF_042767895.1 Penaeus vannamei | reverse complement strand
CCTCTCTCTCTCTCTCTCCCTCTCTCCCTCCCCCTCCCTCCACCTCCTCTCGGTCCCACTTGGCTCCTGAAGGCGATAAAAACTTACAAGGTCCTCGGGGGATGGATTCATGACACAGTCCAACAAGAGGAAGTTTATGGACAGGCGAGTAAGAGGAGAAGGAGGCGCCGTGTGTCTCCGGTGCGCTCCATTGACACACTCTTCTGCGGTGTTTGTGTGACAGGGATCTCAGGTATCTGCTTTCTCCTCTGTGTACTTCAGGGAGGGATGTGCGCTTGGCTTTCTTTCTCTCTTTTTTTAAACTTTTTTTTTCTCTTTTCGTTGTTCCTTTTTTTAAGTTTTTTTTTTTTTTTTTTTTTTTTTTTTTACTTAATGTTTTGGACTTGGAGGAGATCAGGTGTTTGTGCTTGATTGCCGTGTCTTTTGTTTGTGCGTCGGTTTAATGTTTGATGAGAGGTCTTGATCAAGGTTGGTATCAGGAAGAAGGAATTAGAATGTCGACATGTACACACTTAAAGAAAAATAGCAAAATAACAAAGTTTCATTTGGGTTGAACACTCCCTTCAAAAGAGGAGAACGGAGTTAATTAATTGATTCTTTAGAGTTTTTCATTTTTCTCTTACGTGTGATATTATTTTATCAAAAATGAAAAATTTAATTTCAATCTCCCTTCAGCACGAGTGTAAAATAAAAATAAAAATCCATGCACCGCGCAAAAAAATAAATAAATAAATAAATAAATAAATAATAATAAATAAAAAAGATGAAAAAATAAATAACTGAAATAAATAAAATAAATATATAAATAGATAAATAAATAAACGTCAACAGGTTCGCTCCTTCTCTGTCTCTCTTTCTATCGTTTCTCGTACTGTCATGCGTGTGAATTTCATATCTCTGGAGTGGAGTTCCCCAAGGCCCTGCTTATGGCCGTAGATGTTTATACATCTATCGATATATGTGTGTACGAATGCATGAATGTGTGTATTTGTATGTATATTTCGGTAATCAGATGTGAAATTATATTATTTTTCCTTATATATTCTCATCTCTTTTATGTCACGTTTCTTGCCGGTTAACGGATAATCAAATGAATCATACCAATCGCAATAATATGGTAGAAGTAAAGTAAAGCTCGATTAAGAATACCAGTGATATACTAATGATTGCAACAATACCCGTGACGATATTGATTGTAAAGATATAACAAGAACTAGAATTGGTATTGATGTGATAGCAATTATGTGAATGATAAGGAAGAGGGTGAATTACGAGATTCCTAGAAATTACTTATTTTAATATGATCCTTCCAACAATTATGTGAACATTTCACATAGAATTTGTATGGGATTTTTTTTTATTATATCATTCAGTTATAGTTGTAGAATGAGGAAGTAGGTAGCTTCAAGCAACTCAGATTTCACATAGACAAAATCATTTGTATGTTATTTCTATATCATATCTTTTACTTTTAGTTGTGCCATAAAGAAGGAGGTACGTAAGCATATGAATAGATGTGGTTATGGAAGTTGATAATTAATGGAAGAATAATAAACTGTTGGGTGGCACCCCAAGATCTCTCGGGTATTATATCCCGCTCTCTCAATCTATCCTTCTCATTTACTTGATTCTCTCTGTCTGTCTGTCTCTCTCTCTCTCTCTCTCTCTCTCTCTCTCTCTCTCTCTCTCTCTCTCTCTCTCTCTCTCTCTATCTATCTATCTATCGATCTCTGGCTCTCTCTCTCTCTCGCTCTCTCTTCCCTTCATTCTCTCTCTCTCTCTCTCTCTCTCTCTCTCTCTCTCTCTCTCTCTCTCTCTCTCTCTCTCTCTCTCTCTCTCTCTCTCTCTCTCTCTCTGTGTGTGTGTGTGTGTGTGTGCGTGTGTGTATGTCACACACTTTTTGTCTTGGTAATGATGATAATGAATATGATATTAATAATGATGATAACAGGAATGCTAGTAGTAATAATATCAATGATAACATAAAAAATGGTAATGTTAATAACAGCAACGATAATGATGATTTTATAACTAGCAGGACCCAATGGAAATCTCTAGGAACTTCTCCCTCTTTCACTCTACTCCTACCATCTCTCGCCTCTTTTCCTCCCTTTCTTTTTTCGTTTACCTATTCTTTTTCCTTCTTCCTCTCTCCCTCTTTACCTCAACTTTTCACATTCTGATACCACTTACTCACTCCCCAATCTTCCTTAAATTCACTCCTCTCCTCCCACTTTATCTTCTACACTTGTTCCCCCTCTTTCTTCGTTCCCCTTTCCTCTTCCCTCCTCCACCTCATACGGTCCCTCATCCCCTTCCCTTCCTCCCTTTCTCCTCTTTCTCTATAATAATATTAATAGTGATGATATTAAAGACAGTAATGGTAATAGTAATGATAATGATAATAATCATAATAATGTTAGTAATAATGATGATAATGATAATAGTATTATCAATATTCATGACATATCATGATAGTAAGATAATGATAATAATCATA
>NC_091587.1:24182508-24185008 GCF_042767895.1 Penaeus vannamei | reverse complement strand
ACATACACACACACACACACACACACACACACACATACAATATATACATACAATATATACATAAATATATACATACATACATACACACACACACACACACACACACACACACACACACACACACACACACACACACACATATATATATATATATATATATATATATATATATATAGACAGAGAGAGACAGAGAGAGAGAGAGAGAGACAGAGAGAGAGAGAGACAGAGAGAGAGAGAGAGAGAGAGAGAGAGAGAGATAAATGACGGAAAAAAAAGAAAGGAAAGGTAGCAGGTGAAAAATGGTAATAAAAGCGAGGAGGTGAGAAAGTGATTAATCTCAGGCTAAACAACGAGGCGCCGAAAGGAGGGGGATGAGGAGAGAGAGAGAATGAGACAGAAGGATGAGGAGAGTGAGAGGCTGGGAGACAGAGGTAGATGCGTAGATGAGGTAGACAGTGAGGTAGAGATGGATAGATGAGGTAGAGAGTGAGGTAGAGATGGATAGATGAGGTAGACAGTGAGGTAGAGATGGATAGATGAGGTAGACAGTGAGGTAGAGATTGATAGATGAGGTAGAGAGTGAGGTAGAGATGGATAGATGAGGTAGACAGTGAGGTAGAGATCCGTAGAGAGGTAGAGAATGAGGTAGATGCGAAGATGAGGTAGAAATGAGTAGAGGTAGAGAGTGAGAGGCTAGACAGAGGTAGATGCGCAGGAAGTTTTTTTGGAATAGAGAGAAAGGTAGATTGATGGATAGATAGATAGATAGATAATTCTGTATAGATGTATGAATATATTTACAGTTAGATAGATAGATAGAAAGGTAGATCAATAGATAGATCACTAAATAGATAAGATATATAGACAGATAAGTAGATAGATAGGTAGGTATATGTACATAAAGTTGTTTGACTCGATCTGATGTATAATAAGGGAATTATGTAGCGATCAACACACACACACACACATACACACACACACACACACACACACACACACACACACACACACACACACACACACACACACACACCCCTCCCCCACCCCACACACACACCCCTCCCCCACCCCACACACACACATACACACACACACACACGCACCCCCCCCCACACACACACATACACCCCTCCACACACACAATCCCCCTCTACCCTCCCCCACACACACACAAACAGCCCCCCATCCCACCCCACACACACACACAAACAACCCCCCCCCACCACCACCACCACCCACACACATATACAACCTCCCCCCTCCCCCTCCCCTCCACCCCTCCACCCCACACACACACGCACACACACCAAATCAATCAATTCAAAAGCAAATACAATTATTCATGCACTGGAAGTACCACATCGATTTTGGCCACGTTGGTCTCTGGTCCAGAAAGCCCTGTTTGGATTGGTGCGATGCATGGATACAGAGAGAGAGAGAGAGAGAGAGAGAGAGAGAGAGAGAGAGAGAGAGAGAGAGAGAGAGAGAGAGAGAGAGAGAGAGAGAGGGAGAGAGAGAGAAGAGAGAGAGAGAGAGAGAGAGAGAGAGAGAGAGAGAGAGAGAGAGAGAGAGAGAGAGAGAGAGAAGGAGACAGAGAGAAAGTGGGGGAGAGGGGATGGGGAGAAGGAAAGAGAGGGAGAGAGAGAGAGAGAGAGAGAGAGAGAGAGAGAGAGAGAGAGAGAGAGAGAGAGAGAGAGAGAGAGAGAGAGAGAGAGAGAGAGAGAGGGGGATGAGGAGAGAGAGGAAGATGGTGGGGGGGGGGGGGGGCAGGGGTGAGGAGAGAGAAGAAGAGGGGAAGGAGAGGAGAGAGAGGGGAAGAGAGGATGGGGGAGAAGGAGAGAAAGGGAGAGAATGAGGCAGAGAGAAAAAGGGAAAAGGTAAAGGGACGGAGGGAAGAAGATATTGAGAGAGTGAGAGAGAGAGAGAGAGAATGGAGCGAGAGAGAGAAAGAAAAGAGAGAGAAGAAAAGAAATAGATAAATAAACAAAAATATACACACAACTAATAGAGAAAGACACAAACAAGAAAAAAACAGACAAACTTCGACCTTACAGACCTATCATAAGAAATCGTGAAAAACAACAACAAAAAACGACAAAAAACGAGAGAGAGAGCCAAGCAAACGACCAGAGAAAAAATGGAAACCCAACACGTAAATATATATTTAAATGGAGTTTCCGAGTTAGACAGTTCCTTTATCTCAGTCCATTTCCCTGTAGACAAATCATAGAGATCTTCCGTTTAAAAGGAGGGAGATAAGACAAAGTTTCTTAAGCCTCCTTGTTAGATATTCCCGTTTTCTATATCTTTTTTTTTGAGGGTGGTCTATTGTGTTTTTGCTTTTGAACTTTTTCGGTTTAATGCTCTCGTCTTCTTTTGTTTTCTGCTTCTCATCTTTGTTTTTGTTTTCTTTTATCTTTCTTTTTCATCTTTTTTCTCTTTTATCTTTCATTTTCTCTGTTTGCTTTCTTCTTATTTGTGATATTTGTTTTTTTCTGCC
>NC_091587.1:24157508-24165008 GCF_042767895.1 Penaeus vannamei | reverse complement strand
TTTTGGTTTCTTGGAGCTGGGTCTGTTGTTGTTGGTGTTGTTGTCGTTGGTGCTGTTGTTGTTGCTCTTGTTGTTGTTGTTGTTTTTTTGGTTTTTGGTTTTTTGGAGTTGGAGCTGTTGTTGTTGTTGTCGTTGGAGCTGTCGTTGTTGGTCTTGTTGTTGTTGTTTTTTTGGTTGTTTGTTTTTTTGGTTTCTTGGAGTTTTTTTTTTTTTTTTTGCGGTTTCTTGCAAGTGATTTTGTTGTTGATGTTGTTGTGGCTCTTGTTGTTGTTGATTTTTTTGTTTTTTTGTTTTTCGGTTTCTTACAACTGGTTTTGTTGTTGTTGTTGCTCTTGTTGTTGTTATTATTTGTTTTTCGATTTCTTACAACCGATTTTATTCTTGTTGTTATTGCTTTTGTTGCTGTCTTTTTTTTTTTTTTTGATTTCGTGTTTCTTGCAACACATTCGGGAAATATTTGGTGTGGGTGTGGATTTCATCTGATGGAGGAGTTTCGTTGGAGGATGTGGAAAAACTAATCTCTTTTTGTGCGCTGTTTCTGTGTGAGTTGTTGAGAGAGGGAAGGAGAGAGAGAAAGAGGGGGGGAGGAGATAGAGAGAGAGAGAGAGAGAGAGGGGAGGGAGGGAGAGAGGGGGGGGAGAGAGAGAGAGGGAGGGAGGGAGGGAAGGAAGGAGGGAGGGAGGGAGGGAGGGAGAGAGAGAGGGTGGGAGAGAGAGAGGGAGGGAGAGAGAGAGGGAGGGAGAGAGAGAGGGAGAGAGAGAGAGAGGGAGACTGAGACAGAGACAGAGACAGAGACAGAGACAGAGACAGAGACAGACAGACAGACAGACAGACAGAAACAGACAGACAGAGACAGAGACAGACGACAAACAAGAACAGATTCAGAGAAGCAGAAACATAAACAAAGCAAGATATTAGAAACACAGAAATCTTCAATGATCTTAATTAAACGCAGCAGATAAACATATTTTACCGCACTGATAATTTAAACATGAACTTTTTCACAATCAAATTTCAGACTTAAAATCCCGTATGCTATAGAAACATCTCTTTTATCCATGTAGATTGCATCTAATCAACCTGAACGTATAAAGTAGTGTATTTTTTCAGACCTACTTCATTAATAAAATGCATAAAATAGTTTCTATTTTTAGACCCACTTCATCAATAAAATATATAAAATAGTTTCTATTTTTAGACCTACTACATCAATAAAATATGTAAAATAGTTTCTATTTTTAGACCTACTTCATTATTAAAATGTACAAAATAGTTTATATTTTTAGACCTACTTCATTATTAAAATGTACAAAATAGTTTATATTTTTAGACCTACTTCATTATTAAAATGTACAAAATAGTTCATATTTTTAGACCTACTTCATTATTAAAATGTACAAAATAGTTTCTATTTTTAGACCTACTTCATTATTAAAATGTACAAAATAGTTTATATTTTTAGACCTACTTCATTATTAAAATTTACAAAAATAGTTTATATTTTTAGACCCACTTCATCAATAAGATATATAAAATAGTTTATATTTTTAGACCTACTTCATTATTAAAATATATAGAATAGTTTCTATTTTTAGACCTACTTCATTATTAAAATGTACAAAATAGTTCATATTTTTAGACCTACTTCATCAATAAAATATATAAAATAGTTCCATTTTTAGACCTACTTCATCAATAAAATATATAAAATAGTTTATATTTTTAGACCTACTTCATTATTAAAATATATAAAATAGTTTCTATTTTTAGACCTACTTCATTATTAAAATGTATAAAATAGTTTCTATTTTTAGACCTACTTCATTATTAAAATGTACAAAATAGTTTATATTTTTAGACCTACTTCATCAATAAAATATATAAAATAGTTTCTATTTTTAGACCTACTTCATCAATAAAATATATAAAATAGTTTCTATTTTTAGACCTACTTCATTATTAAAATGTACAAAATAGTTTATATTTTTAGACCTACTTCATCAATAAGATATATAAAATAGTTTCTATTTTTAGACCTACTTCATTATTAGAATATATAAAATAGTTTCTATTTTTAGTCCTACTTCATTATTAAAATTTACAAAAATAGTTTATATTTTTAGACCTACTTCATTATTAAAATGAACCGATGAAACTTTGACCTAAAACACTGGCATGCTTCCAAGCCTTCATTTTTCCACCGAATAAAAGTGGATGTAATTTTCCTGAAGCATCACACAATTTTTTTTTTTTTTTTTTTTTTTTTTTTTTAAGCCTCGTCACTTATTTAGATCCTAAGATTGTGTTTAATTATTATTTGATATCTAGAAACTATCTAGAAGGAGGAAAGGAAACTCATAGAATGGAAGAATTTTTCTAAAGCCTAAGTAATTGAAAAAAAGAAAAGAAAGAGGAAAAAGAAAAGATAGAAAGAAAATCAAAGTTGAGAGGGAATGAATAAAAAAAAAAAAAATCAAAATTAAGAGAGACAGGAAGAATAAAAGAAAAGAAAAAGGAAAATCTTGAAAACCAAAGAAAAATGTAAAAGAATAGAAGAATACAAAATTAAGCTTCAGAGAGAAAGAAAGAGCAAGGAAATAAAAGAAGAAATTCAACCTAGATAGAAAAAAGAACAAAAGGATAATCCCAATTGAGAGAGACAGAAAGAAAAAAAAGAAAAAGAGGAGAAGAAAATCAAACTAGACGGAGAAAGAGAGAAGGAAAAAAAGAAAGGAAACGAAAAAATATAGAAATATATACAGAGACTTGAAAGAATAACAAAAAAAAAGAAGAAGAAGAAAAAGAAGAAAAAGGAAAAGAAAGAAAAACTATACAGAGACTGAAAGAATAAGAAAAGAAAAGAAGAAGAAGAAGAAGAAAAAAAAACATTGCTTGTTCATGTTGCATACAAAATTCCTTGTATGAAAAGACACCGTGTTGTTCTTTGTGGCCGATTTACTGCGAACCCTTCAGCAAAAGTGTCCAAAATATTTCAAAATAAAAATAAAACCTCCCTCCCTCCCCCTCCCCCGGCCTTCCACTCCCCCCCCCAACCCCACCTCCCTTCCCTGGCCTCCAACCCTCTTCCTCCTCCTCTCCCCCTTACTCCAGTCCCCCTTCCCTCTCCATCCCACAACCCCGTCCTCCTTCCCCCCTCCCCCAACACAACCCCTCTCCCTCCTTCCCACCCTCACCTCCCTCCCTCCTACTTCCTGCCCCCCCAACTGTCCCGTCCTCCCATACCCCACCCTCACTGCCCCCTCCCTCCTATCCCCTGTCCCCTTCCCACCCACCACCACAACCCCGTCCTCCTGAACCCCTCCTGTCAACCTCCTCCTCCCCCCTCTCCCCCACACAACCCCCGTCTCCCCCTCCCCCTCCTCCCCCCAACAACCCCGTCCTCCTTCTCCCCCCCCCCCCCAAACCTCTTCCCCCCTCCAACCTCTCCTACCTCCCCCCTCTCCCCCAACCCCCGCCGCATCATCCTTCTGGGCAAATTCAGAGAGAAAATGTGGAGGGCACAATGGGTTTGTTGTCCTCGGGGGGGTCCAGTTTTGTCTCGGAAGACTAAGAGCTGGTTCTCGAAAGCCATTTCATGCAAAGGGAATAAAAGGAGAGAGAGAGAGAGAAGGGGAGAGGGAGGGAGAGAGAGAAGGGAAGGAAGGGAGGAAGAGAGGGAGGGAGGGAGGGAAGGAAGGAGGGAGGGAAGGAGGAAGGAAGGGAAGGAAGGTGGGAGGTAGAGAGGGAGGGAGGGAGAGAGGAAGGGAGGAAGGGAGGAAGGGAGGTAGGGAGGAAGGGATGGAGAGGGAAGGAGGGAGGGGAGAGAGAAGGAGGTAGGGAAAAAATGGAGGTAGGGAGGAAGAGAAGGTAGGGAGGAAAGGAGTGCGGGGAGGGACGGAAGGAAGGTGGGAGGGAAGCCAGGAGGAAAAGGAAGATGGGAGGGAGGAAAGAGGAAGGCAAGGAGGAAAGGAAGGCGCAGGGAGGAAGGGAAGGAAGATGGGAGGGGGAGGAGGAGGAAGAGGTGTTAAGTAAATAGATAGATAGGGAGAGAAGGAGGAGGGGATGGAAAGAGGAAGGGAAGGAGGTAAGAAGGAAAAAGAAAGAAAAAGAGGAAGGGAAGGAGGGAAGAAGGAAAAAGGAAGAAAAAGAGGAGTAGGAGGGCATGAAAATGTATGACATGGTATGGAAGAGGGAAGTAAGAAAGCAAGAAAAGGAGGGAAACAGAGAAGGGAGAGATACGAAAATAGGGAGGAGAGATATACAGAGATAGATGAAGATAAAAGGTGAACAGAGATCCGACAGACAACGAAAAAACAGAGCTAGATAAATAGATAGATAGATATATAGACAGAAATGGAGAGATAGACAGATAGCGATAAATAGATGGAGAGATAGAGATAGACAGATAGATAGACAGATAGATAAAATTATAGATTGAAAGACAGAGAGATAGATAGATAGAGATAAATAGATGGAGAGGTAGACAGACAGATAGACAGATAGATAGAGAGATAGATAGCAATATAAGCAGAAAAATATAGAGAGAAATGGAAACCGATAAAGAGAGAAAGAGAGAGAGAGAGAGAGACGAACAAAATTGCATGAGGAGAAACCGTTCTCGTTATAGCACCGAGCCACTCACAAAACATTTCCCTCACACGGAACTCCTGGCGAAACATGCTTAACTTGACCTCATTTCCCCCTTTCCCTCACTGCCACCTCACGCAACTCCCTTTTAAGAAATGAGGAGACACCTCATACGCGACCTTTCATGATTTCACACTCACAGAACAGACATTAAGTAAGTCCGACTTTGCTTGAAGTACACAGGAAGATCTTGAAGTTGCCTTGCCAGGAGGTCCTTCCCAAAGAAAAATCCATATTTTATTTATTCATTTATTTTTGTATTTATTTATTTTTATTATTATTATTATTATTATTATTATTATTATTATCATTATTATTATTATTATTATTATTATTATTATTATTATTATTATTATTATTATTATTATTATCATTATTATTATTATTATTATTATCATTATTATTACTTATTCATTTTTATTTATTTATTTATTTATTATTATTATTTTTTTTTTTACTTTCTCTATTGTTTCTTTTCTTTCGTACTTTTTTTCTTCTCTTTCCTTCCTCGTATTTTAGTATTTGTTTTCTTTTTTTTTGTTCTTTATTTTCTTCCAAACCTTTTTTTCTTGCCTTCCCTTCCTTCTTATTTCAGTATTTTCTCCTTTTCTATCTTTAATTTCTTTCTTGCTTTCGTCCTTTTTCTCTTTGTTTTCTTTTCCTTGCTCCCTTCTCTTCTTTCCGTTCTCATGTTTCCTTCTTTCTTTCTTCTTTTTGGTTTTATCTACCCTTCCTCCTTTTTTCCTTTCTGTCTTTCTTTCTTTCTTTTGTATTAATTTCCGTTTTGTGTGTGTTCTTTTTACGACGAATATGTGTAATATTATCCTTAATTCAAAACAGATTTACATTAGATATTTTAATTATCGTTTATTTAAGCTACCTGCATATTATACTAGATGTTATATGTTTATATGTAATACTAAATCAGAAGTATTTACTTTTAGTTGGGAGTGTTGAAGAAAATGTTTTTTTTTCTGTCTCTGCCCGTACGTGTTTAATAGAATGAGTGTTAGGGAGAGAGAGAGAGAAAGGGAGAGAGAGAGAGAGAGAGAGAGAGAGAGAGAGAGAGAGAGAGAGAGAGAGAGAGAGAGAGAGAGAGAGAGAGAGAGAGAGAGAGAGAGAGAGAGAGAGAGAGAGAGAGAGAGAGGGGGGAGGGAGGAGGAGGGAGAGGAAGGAAAGAGAGAGAGGGTGGGGGTGGGGGTGGGGTTGGGGGAAGAGAGGGAAAGCAGTGAGGGAGGGAGCGAGGGAGAGAGAGAGAGAGAGAGAGAGAGAGAGAGAGAGAGAGAGAGAGAGAGAGAGAGAGAGAGAGAGAGAGAGAGAGAGAGAGAGAGAGATGGACAGATAGAGAAAGAGAGAGAGAAAGACAGAGAGAGACAGAGAAAAACAGAGACAAAGAGAGAGACAGAGAGAGAGACCGAGTGAGAGAGAGAGACAGACAGACAGACAAACAGACAGAGAGACAGAGAGAGAGAAAGAGGAGGAGAGTTATAAAGAGACATCACCTTTATGCTAGAGAACAGCATTCATATGAATTTCATTATACTCCAAATTTGAACACAAAGTATTGTTCACTGTTCATTATTACTAGAATGAAAGTGCAAGGAAAATTATGAAAATATAACAGGTTATAATCATTCTAAAGAGATTGATGATTACTGTGACTATGATGAAAATGAAGATTGTATTGTTGTGATATTGACAATAAAATATAATGTAGATTAATGATATGAATGATGGTAATGATAAACATATTTATGATAATCATATTAATTATCTCAATGCTGATACTGACAAGAGTAATAGTAATTAAAATATTGATAATAATAATAATAATAATGATAATAATGATAAAGATAATGATAACAATAAGAATAGTAATGATAATGATGATAGTAAAAATGATAGTAAAAATAACAACAATAACGGAAATTATGATGATGATGATCGTAATGATAATGATGACGATGATTACGATGAAGATGATGACGATGATGATGAAGATAATGATAGTAACAATAATAAAGATAACAATGATAATAATCATTATTATTGTTATTATCGTCCTTATTATTATTATTATCATTACGATCATTATTGTTAGTATGATCAATATCATTATCATTATCATCTTTATTACCATTAGTATTATAATCATCATTATCATAATGACAATGAAATTATGTTAAATGAGATTATGTTAGATATTATAATAATAATGATTAGTATACCGATAATACAAATATTTCCTTGTACAGATAACAACAACAACAACAACAAATCAGACAGTAGCAAGAATTACAGTTTATCACTTTATCCACAATATCAAAAATAACAAAAAAATAAGTAATTGTATCACTAACTAACTAACTAAGTAAAATAATAATACAAAAATAAAAGAAAGGAAAGAAGAAAAAAGAAAGAAAGAGAGAGAGAGAGAGAGAGAGAGAGAGAGAGAGAGAGACAGAGAGAGAGAGAGAGAGAGAGAGAGAGAGAGAGAGAGAGAGAGAGAGAAAAGAAAGAAAAAGAAAAGAAAGAAAAAAAAAACAACAACACAGATAAAAGATAAAAAAAAGAAAACGAAGAAATATTATAAAGCATAATCCCCCCAAATGTTGATAAAGGCAATAGGCGCCTCGGCAAGCGCAATAAACATAATTATAGCATCATCAAACGAATGACGCAATGACTGTTGCAAATGCTGCAGGAACTTCTCTCTTTGAATAAATTATTCCCATGTTTCTCATCTCCGCGAGCGTTGATTGCAAAACTCCTTGGATCCTGCTTGCAAATGCACGCCGGGATGGTCGTTCTTTTTTTTACTTTTTTTTTTTTTTTTTTTTTTTTACTTTTTTT
>NC_091587.1:24152508-24155008 GCF_042767895.1 Penaeus vannamei | reverse complement strand
ATACAGTGACCCAATTCAACGTCCTCCGCGGCCCTAACGTTACTGTATTGTGTTGTGTTTTGCTTCTTTTGTGCAGGAGGTAGTTACGTTGTTGTGCTGGGGGTGGGGATAGGGGTGGGAAGGAGTGTGGGGGTGAGGGGGGGGAGAGGTGGGAAGGGGGGAAGAGGGGAGGGTGTGGGAAGGAGGGAGGGAGGGTTGGGGAGAAGGAGGGTGGGGCGGGAGGAAGGGGGGTGGGGAGGAAGGAGGGTGGGGGAGAAGGAGTGCGGGGAGGAAGGGGTTGGGAGGGAAGTGGGGGAGGAGGGGGGAGGGGGGTGGGAGGGAGGTGGGGTGGGAGGGTGGGAAGGGGGGTGGGAGAGGGGATGGGGAGGAAGGGGGATGGGGGAGAGGGGGATGGAAGGAAGGGGAGTGGGGTGAGGGGAGGTGGGGAGAAGTAAGGGGAGGAGGCGCGCGGGGAGGAGAGGAGGAAGAACGAGGGGTTTGTGAATGAGTGGGGAGAGAAGGAGGGGAGGAAGGGAAGTGGGAGAGAGGGAGAGAAGAGGGAGTGGGAGGGGACTGAGTGGGAAAAGGAAGGGGGAGTGGGAGGGGGGCTGGGGAATGGGAAGTGGAAGGAAGATGGAGGAGGAGGAAGGGGGAATAGGCGAAGAAGGAGGGGGAAGGAAGAAGAAGGAGGTAGGAGAAGAGAGAAGAGGAGAACGTTGCAAAGAGGAGGAGGGAGAAGGCAAAAGAAGGAGGGAGAAGAAGAAGAGGAGAACGTTGGAAAGAGAAGGAGGGGAAGGAGGTGGAGGAAAAGGGGATGAAGGGGGAGGGGGTAGGGAGGGGTGGAAGGGGAGCTAGTTCGGGATTGGACAAGGGAAAAGTTGTAAGGGAAAAATTAGCTTCTTTCTATCCTTTCTTTTTCTTTCTTCCTATTTTCTTCCTCTTCTTCCATTCTCTATTCTTTTCCCTTTGTCCTTTCCTCTCTCTTATCCCCACTTTTCTCCTTTTTCCCCTTCCTCTCTCCTCGCTTCTCCTCCCCTCATCTTTCTCCTCCTATCCTCTCCCTTCTCCTCCTCTTCCCTCATCTTTTCTCCTTTCCTTCTTCCCTCCCTCCCTTTCCCCCCTTTTCTCCCCCCTCCTCTCCTTTCTCTCTTCACCGCTCCTCTTTTCTCCTACCTTCTCTCTCCTCTTCCTCTCTTCTCTCCTCCTCCCTTTTCTTTCCTTCTCCACCTCCTCTTCCTCCTTTTTCTCTCCTTCTCCACCTCCCTCCTCCTCCCTTTTCTCTCCCTTCTCCACCCTCCCTCCCTCCTCCATTTTCTTTCCTCCTCCTCCCTTTTCTCCTCCTCCTCTCCCCCTTCCCCCTTCCTCTCCTGTTTTCTCCTTCGTTCTCATCTCTCCTCCTCCTTCTCATTCAGCTCCCCTCTCTCCTCCTTCTTCCCTCCTCCTCTCCTCCCTCTTCTTTCCTCTTCTCTTTCATCCTTCTTTCCCACACCCCTTCTTCTCTCTCTCTTCATCCCACTTCTTTCCTCTCTCCTCCTCCTCCCATCTTCCTCTCTCTTCTCTCCTCCTCCTCCCTCTTCCCTTTCTCTCCCTCCTCCCTTTCCCTTCCGTCTGTCTTCTTCATCTCCTTCTCTCCTCCTCCACTCCCTCCCTCTTCCCTCCTCCCGGCCCTCCTCCCTCTCTCTCTCCCTCCCTCCTCTCTCTTCTCTCCTCCCTCTCTCTCTCTCTCTCTCTCTCTCTCTCTCTCTAATCCTCTTTCTCCTTCCTTTTCCTCTCCTTCTCTCCACTCCTCCACTCCCCTCTCTTCCCTCCTCCCTCTTTCTCTCCCCCTCTCTTCTTCTCTCCTCTTTCTCCCTTTTTCCTCTCCTCTCTCCCCGTCCACTCCCTCCGTCTTCCCTCCTCCCAGTCCTCCTCCTCTTCTCTCCTCTTCCTTTTTCCTCTCCTCTCTCCTCCTCCACTCCCTCCCTCCTCCCTCCTCCCGGCTCTCCTCGACTCCAATCTAATCCTTTTGCCGTGTGGCTGCATTGCCTCCCTTTCTCACAGTCCGGCAGCCAATGCATTTCCGTGGGTAATCTTTTCTTTTCTCTTCTCTGTCTTTCTTGTTTTGTTTCTTGGTTTCTTTCTATTCTTTTTTTTTTTTTGTATGGTTTAATGTTCTCTTCTTTCCTCTATCTTTTTTTTAGATATTTTTCTTAGTTTTTTTCCTTCTTTTTCTTGTATGGTTTAATGTTCTCTTTATTCGTCTATCTTTTTTTTCTTTCCGTTTTGGTTATTTGATTATCTGTTTTCTTTTATTTTTTCTTTCTTTTTCTCTTTTCGTTTTTCTTTCTCTGTGACCACTCTTCCTAATTATATTTCTCTTTCTTTCCATCTCTTTCTCCCTTCTCTCCAGTATAATCGTTCTCATCAACATCATTATCATCACAACCATCATCATTATCATTATCTTCATCATCACCTTTACCATCATCATCGGTAGCATCATCATCACCTTTATCATCATCATTATCATCATCATTGTCAT
>NC_091587.1:24147508-24150008 GCF_042767895.1 Penaeus vannamei | reverse complement strand
TGTGTCTCTGCGTACATGTCTGTGTACACGCCCGTATACAGACACGAGAAATAACTATGTATGCGTGTGTGTATCTGTGTACATGTCTGTGTACACGCCCGTATACAGACACGGAAAATAACTATGTATGCGTGTGTGTATCTGTGTACATGTCTGTGTACACGCTCGTATACAGACACGAGAAATAACGCTCCTCCATGCTACCTGACGCAGAGGAGAACACTGCCTCAAGAAAGTCGAAAAGGGATTGAACTTCCCCTAAAGTTGATGAAAGATAATCGCCTTTTGCGGATCCGCGACGGTGCGGCCGGGGGGCGATAAAGGGCGGGGGTGGGGTGGGGTGGGGTGGGGTGGGATGGAGGAGGAGCGAGGGTGGAGGAGGAGGAAGGGAGAGGGGGGAGAAGGAGGAAGGGGGGAGGGAGGGAGAGGGGAAAGGGGGAGGGGGGGATGGGTGGGAGGAAGGGGGGTGGAGATGGGTGTTGGGCGTGGAGGAGGAGGAAGGGGGGAGGGAGGGAGGTAGATGGGATGGAGTGAGGGGCATGGGGGAAGGGAGGTGGGGAGGGGGAGGGGTGGAGGAGGAGGGGGAGGGGAGGAAGTGGGGGGAGAGGTGGGGGTGGAGGCCAGGTGAGGATAGGGAGGAAGGGGGTGGGGATGGGGAAGGAGGAGAAGGGTGGTGGGCGTGGAGGAGGAGGGGGGGTGGGGAGAGTGGGAGAGGGGGCGTGGAGGGGAGGGGGAGAGGGGGTGGGGAAGAAGGGGGGGGAGATGGGTGGTAGTGGGCTGTTGGAGGAGGGAGGGAGGGAGAGGGGTGCAGTGAAGGGGGGGGATGGGTGGTGGGCGTGGAGGAGGAGGAAGGGGGGAGGGGGGAAGGGGGGAGGGGGAGGGGATGGAGGAGGAGGAAGTTGGGGTGGAGAGGGGGTGGAGGGTGGGAGGGGGGTGGTGAGGAAGTGGGGTGGGGGAGAGAGGGAGTGTGGCGGAGGAAGCTTGGGGGGAAGGAGAGGAGGACTGGTGGGGCGTGGAAGAGGAGGGTAGGGGAAAGGGGGAAAGAGAGAGAAGGATGGATAAGGGAGAGGGAGAAGAGAAAGGTAGAGAGGAGAGGGAGAAAGGAATGTTAAAAATAGGAGACGAGGATGGAAAAGGAATTGGGGAAGAAATAAGTAGATAAGGAGGAGCTGGAAAAACAGATAAGAAAGGAGAGAATGAAACTGAAAGGCGAATGAGTGAGCAGAATAAAAAGGTAGATAGGGAGAGGTAGACAGATAGGAGGGAAGGAGTATAGAAAGACAGATGAGAGAGAGGGCAAAGAAGATTACAAGAGATTGAGGTAATGAGAGGAGGGAAGAGGAAGAAGAAAAAGATGATAAAGATAGAAGCATATGAGAGAGCAGAGGGGGAATGAGAATGATAGAAAAGAGAGATGGAGAAGGAATGGAAGAAGGAGGAGAGAGAAAGGCAAGAAGGAAAAGAAAGAGACAGAGAGAGGGAAATGGAGAACAGAAGACGGGAGGTGGAGGAAAGAAGCGAATGGAAGGGAAGAGAGAGAGAGAGAGAGAGAGAGAGAGAGAGAGAGAGAGAGAGAGAGAGAGAGAGAGAGAGAGAGAGAGAGAGAGAGAGAGAGAGAGAGAGAGTGAAAGATAAAAAGGGGAGAGGAAATGGGAATAAGAGAGGTGCAGGAGGAGGAGGAGGGGGAGGAGGAGGGGGGGGGGGGAGAGGTGATTTTCTGGTTCCATGGAAATTGTATTTCTACGCGAGATGATAAGCGGTTTCGTGTTGTTGTTGCTCTTGTTATTTCTTTCTTCTTCTCTTTCTTCCTTTACGCTCCCTAAGCTCCTTTGTTTTGGTAGGCCTGTAAGCATTTACCGTATGAATATTTTTGTGTGAATATATCTAAATATATACATACGTACATACATACATAAATGTATACATACATACATACATAAATGTACATATATATGTATATGTATATATATATATGTATATATATATGTATATATATGTATATATATATATATGTATATATATATATATATATATATATATATATATATATATATATATATGAGAGTGAGAGAGAGAGAGAGAGAGAGAGAGAGAGAGAGAGAGAGAGAGAGAGAGAGAGAGAGAGAGACAGACAGACAGACAGACAGACAGACAGACAGACAGACAGACAGACAGACAGACAGACAGACAGACAGACAGACAGACAGACAGACAGACAGACAGACAGACAGAGTATGTGTGTGTGAGAGAGAGAGAGAGAAGAAGAAGAAGAAGAAGAAGAAGAAGAAGAGAGAGATATTGTCAAACTGATAAGACAAATCAAGATGTTTCTATCCGTTTACATAGTCGCCCTATCACCGCAACCTATGCCATGCCATGACACGTAGATTCAACCAACCACACCCACACAAACACACACACCGACACCCACACAACCACACCTAACAGAACCATCTCTGAATCCATTTTTCTCCCTTCGACCACATTAGGTCCCTGATAC
>NC_091587.1:24135008-24142508 GCF_042767895.1 Penaeus vannamei | reverse complement strand
ACACACAACACAAACAAACAAACACACACGTACACGAACAAACACAAACACACGCCCAACGGCCCTCCGCCACAGACACATAAAGGCGACAGAGCACACACAGTACACAACTTACAAGCACAAATGCAAGCACACCGTAAATTCCAGCCAAACACCACGCCTGCAAATAGCTCTATAATCGTCTTATAAATAAACCAAAATGAAATACTCGACCAACAAACACACAATGTCACCGAATCACGTGATCGTACATTACCCAAAAATGTGTAAGTTTATTTTTTACACTCGATTTGAACTTTCTTTCTTTCTTTCTGATTTACTCCGTAGACTAAATGGCCCTAATTGGGAATTTATGGTCGAGGTTTGTGTGTATATTCCTGGGGATTTCGTCCTTACGGATAATTGGAGAGCGAGCTGTGTGATAAGCAGATTCTTGCTTATTCCTTTATTCACTGTTAACGTCGTTTTATAATGGGTAGTTTTCTGTGTCGCAAAAATCGCATTTGGGAAAGGAAATCAAAAGTTGTTTGTGATTTACTGATATTTTGAAATTTATTTGAACGGTAAGTATGTAATTTCTTTTTCTTTTTTTTTCTTTCTCTCTCTCTGTTAATTTATTTGTGCTTCTTTACGTCTAATATTTTGGCCAATTATGTACTTTTGTGCTTGTACCTCTGTTTATTTGCTCTTTTGCCAGTTACATATCTCGTTATGTATCTAACTCTCTCTCTCTCTCACTCTCTCTTTCTCTCTCCTCTCTTCCTCTCCCTCTCCCTCCCTCTCTCTCTCTCTCTTTCCCTCTTTCCCTCCTATCCCCCCCTCTCTCTCTCCCACTCTCTCTCCTCTCTCTCCCTCTCTCTCTCTCTCTCCCTCTCCTGCTTCCCTCCCTCCTCTTCCTCCCTCTTTCCCCCTCTCCCTGCTTCCTCTTCCTTTCCTCCCATTCCACCACCCTCTCTCTCTCTCACCTCCTCTTCATCTCTCTCTTCTCTCTCTCTCTCTCTCTCTCTCTCTCTCTCTCTCTCTCTCTCTCTCTCTCTCTCTCTCTATTCTTCCTCTCTCTCTCTCTCTCTCCCTCTCCCTGTTTCCCTCCCTCCTCTTCCTCTCTCTCTCTTCCTCTCCCTGCTTTCCTCCCTTCCTCCCATTCCCCACTCTCTCTCTCTCTCTCTCTCCCTCTCTTCATCTCTCTCTCTCTCTCAATCTCTTAATCGGATGAAAGAGTAAATACTAAATATTTTGGTAAATTTGCTGCGGCTTTTAATTTTTTTTTCGGTTTAAGCATAAAGCAATTTACATTAATGCGTTTATTTTGATAGAGTAACAATATTGCTTCATCCTTTGTGTTCGAAAACCATGTGTACTTACTTACGTGTTCGTTTGTATGTGTTTCTGGTCTCCTATTGTTGCTATTGAATTATATTTATCTTGTGTTCTTTCTATGTCTTCATCGTTTCTATTCAATTTTTCTTCCTTTTTCTTCATTTCTGTCTTTTTCTTACTAACCTTTTCTTCATTTCTGTCTTCTTCTTTTTCTCTTTTCATTCCGTTCTGTCTCCTTCGTTCTAACTTTTTCCCTCCCAATCACATTTCCTCTAATTCCCCTTAACTTCCTTTCAGCTTCCCTTTTCTCTCTCCTTTCCTCCTACTTCCTTCCTTCCCCTCGCTTCCTACTCTTTTTCCCCCAAACTTCCTTCTTCTCTTCTTTCTATCCCCCTTTCTATCCTTTCTCTTGACGCAACTCCTCCTTTGTCTCTCCCTCTTTTGGCTAACGTAAGAGAGAGAGAGAGAGAGAGAGAGAGAGAGAGAGAGAGAGACAGAGAGAGAGAGAGGTAGAGAGTAGTGAGAGAGAAAGAGAGAGATAGATAGAGAGAGAGAGAGAGAGAGAGAGAGAGAGAGAGAGAGAGAGAGAAAGGGAAAAGGAGAAAGCAGAGAAACAAAGAAACAAGATAAACAAGAAAGAAAGAAAGAGAAAGACAATAGAAGGAAATAAAGAAAAGAAAGAGAGAGAGAAAAAAAGAAAGAAAAAGAAAGTGTAAACGAAAAAAAGCAAGAAAGAGAAAGAGAGAAAGAAAAAGAGAGTGAACACGAAAGAAAGCAAATAAAGAGAAAAGAGAGAGAGAGAAAAAAAGAAAGAAAAAGAAAGTGTAAACGAAAGAAAGCAAGAAAGAGAAAGAAGAGAAAGAGAGAGAGAATAAAAAAAAAGTTCGAAGACATATACCATTTGTCGGAGATTACAAAGGAACTGGAATCGGAATCCTTAGCAAGAGGATCCGAGACGCTTCGGCGAGAGTCAGCTGGGATCTTGTATTGTGCTTTCGGATTTCATTAATTTTTCTTTTTCTTTTTATGATTATCGTTTTTTTTTCATTAATTTCTTTTTCTTTTTATGATTATCGTTTTTTTTCATTAATTTCTTTTTCTTTTTTATGATTATCGTTTTTTTTCATTAATTTCTTTTTTTTATGTTTTTCGTTTTTTTATATTTTTTTTCTACTTGTTTGGTCTAGAGGGAGGGAGAGAAGAGAGGAAGAGAGGGAGGCGAGAGGGAAGGAGAGTAGAGATGAGAGTTGGGAAGGGAAGTTGAGAAGAGAGAGGAGGATGGAGAATAGAGAATAGCTTCGGTCAAAGTCAGCTGGGATCTTGTATTGTGGTTTGGGATTGTATTCATTTCTTTTTCCTTTTTTTCTGTTTCGTTTTATTTTTTTTCTTCTTCTTTTTTTATTGCTCCTTTTTTTTCTTCTTTTCTTTTTCGTTTTTTTGTTCCTTCTATGTACTCCCTTTCTTTTTCCTTATTTTCTGTTCCTTCTATGTTCTTCCTTTTTTCCTTTTTTTCGTTTTTGTTGTTGTTGTTGTTATTTATGTGTTTCTTTGTTCTTTATCTTTTCTTTAGTTTTTTGCCAATCTCTCGTATTTCATTTTTATTGCTGTTGGTCATTTAAGTGATTTTTTTTTTATTATTCGTTTTCTTTATTATATCTTTTCCTTCTTCAATATGCTATATCTTTTACCTAAAGAAGATACACTGAGGTACACGAATTTCTTTCAGTTGAATATATGTATGTATTTTCTTTTTTTTTATCCTATTCTCCTTCCCTCTTTCTTTTCATCCTTCTTCTCTCATCTTCGTCTTCTATTACCCTCCCCTCTTTCTTTTCATCCTTCTTCTCTCATCTTCGTCTTCTATTACCCTCCCCTCTTTCTTTTCATCCTTCTTTTCTCATCTTCGTCTTCTATTACCCTCCCCTCTTTCTTTTCATCCTTCTTCTCTCATCTTCGTCTTCTATTACCTTCCCCTCTTTCTTTTCATCCCTCTTCTCTCACCATACTATTCATCTCTTCTTTTCATGCCTCTTCTCTCCCTCCTTGTTTCAGAGCATTCAGCTCACTGGCACTCTGAGAGCCAACGTGACGTCATTTAGTGCCACTTTCCCCTCCTGTGATAATTCAGTTTTTCTTCCTCTCCTTCTTGTGTGTGGATGGCGATGGTGTGGTGTGTGGATATTTTTTTTTATCTTTTGGTTTTGGTGTTTAGATGTTTGTGTTTATGTGGGTTTGTACTTTGTGTGGGATTTGTTCTCTTTTCTTTTCTCGTTTTTGTTTTGTTTCTTAGTTTCGTTTTCGTTCCAGTTTTGAATTTGTTTTATTTTTGGCTCTTTCTTCTCTCTCTCTCTCTCTCTTTCTTGTCTCTCAAACTTTTTGCTTTTATCCTATATCTGTCTGTCTGTCTCCCTCTTTCTCTCTCTCTCTCTCTCTCTCTCTCTCTTTCCCTCTCTCTTTCTTTCCCTCTCTCTCTCTCTCTTCTCTCTCTCTCTCTTTCCCTCTCCCTCTCTCTCTCTTTCCCTCTCTCTTTCCCTCTCTCTCTCTTTCCCTCTCTCTTTCTTTCCCTCTCTCTCTCTTTCCCCCTGTCTCTCTTTCCTTCTCTCTCTCTCTCTTTCTCCCCCCTCCCCAGGGCATCACACAATTAGGAGGTCCACACCGGAGAGGTTCCCTTCATTTTCTGTATAATGTGTAGTTCTATTTCCTCCCATTCACGAAGAAGAAAGTCTGTGTCCATTGATATGTCTCCTTGGCTTTTATTTATTTATTTATTTGTTTACTTATTTACTCAACCGCTTAATCTATTATCGTTTTCTATCTCTTTCGTTATATGTATACGTGGATGAAACATATATGAATACACATGCGCACACACATGCACACTCACACACATACAATACATATATTTGCATGTATACATATATATATATATATATATATATATATATATATATATATATATATATATATATATATATATATATATATATATATATATATATATATATATATATATATATATATATATATATATATATATATATATATATATATATATATACACATATACATACACACACACACACACAGACACACAAATGCACACACACACACATGTATATATACATATGCATATACATATATATATATATATATATATATATATATATATATATATATATATATATATATCCAAGTAATCCTTATTAGATAAAAGCATAAGAGGAGTAGGGATTGCAGAAGTGGTTTGACAGAAAGCTAGAATGGCGGGGGGGGGGGGGGGATGGGGGGGGTGGGGGGATGGGGGGGATCCACGTTGGATAAAAGGTCAAAATGTGGATTAATTTCAGATCTAATTGCAAGTCGGCGCCAGGCTATTCAGTTAAGAGTTGGATTAGTTCGTGACTGATGTGAATTAACGTTATTCTTGCGGGTCTACCCCCCCTCCCCCCTCTCCTCCCTTCCCCCCTCCCCCTCCCCCCAGTCTCTTTACCCCCAGCACCTAACCAAACCCAAAAAAAAAAAAAAAAAAAAAAAAAAAAAAAAAAAAAAAGCTCGCATTTTAATTTATATATATTAGATATTCCGACTGCTATTTTGAAGGATTAAAAAGTTAAAAGATTGCAGATTAATAACGTTATTAATTTCTTTTTCTTTCTCTTTCCAGGTATGTCTCGTTGAGTGACAGATGAAGGAAGTGGGAAAGAACACATGATAACTGGTAAGCAATTTGGTAAACGAAACAGGAAAAGAAGTGTAGATTCGTTTGAAACAGAGATAAAAACAAATATGTAAATATATGCAGAAGTATATGTATATACATACGCGCATGCATATATATATATATATATATATATATATATATATATATATATATATATATATATATATATATATATATATATATATATATATATGTATGTATATATGTATGTATATATGTATATGTACATATATACATGTATATGCATGTACAGTGCATATACATATAAACAAACACACATGTATATATGTATATATATGTATATATATATATATATATATATATATATATATATATATATATATATATATATATATATATATATATATATATATATATATATATATATATATATATATATATATATATATATATATATATATATATATATATATATATATATATATATATATATATATATAAAAGGGAGAAATACAAGGATATTTGTAATGATAATATTGATGATGATCATAATAATGACAAAAACAACCAGAGTCTCCCTGTCTCCCAAGGGTCTGCCTGTCCCCTGTCTCCTGTCCCCCCCTCTAAATGTCCCCTAGATCCTTCCCCAGATGCCCTCCCGCCCCCCCCCTTAATACAGGTCTTTTTGTAGCAATGGCCTTTGGTCCCGGGGGAGGGGGGAGGGGAAGGCGCTGAGGGTCAGGTGGCGTTAAGGAGAGTGCTTAAGGGAATCAAGGGAAGGAGGGGGGGAGGAGGAGGGGAAGGGAAGAGGAAGGGGAGGGGGAAGGGAGGGGAGAGGTGGGGATGGTAGTGGAAGGGAAGGGGGGAGGAGGGGAGGAGGAAGAGGGGGAAGGGAAGGGGAAGAAGGGAGAGGGAGGAGTGGGGGATGAGAGAGGGAGAGGGGAAGGAAGGGGAGGAGAAAAGGGGGTAGAAGAGGAGAAGGCAAGGGGTAGGAGGGTAGAGGGAAGGGGGAGGGGAAGAGGGGAAGGGGGAGGGTAGGATGGGAAGGGGGGAAAGTTAGGAGAGGGAAGAGGCGAGTGAGAAATGGGAAGGGGGAAGGGGATGGTAGGAGGGGAGGAGGGAGTGGGAGGAGAGGGAGGGGGTGGGGAGGGGGAGGAGGGGGAAGAGGAAAGGGGAAAAAGGGAGGGTAAGAGGGGAAGGGAAAAGGGGGAGGGAGGAAGGGAAAGGGGAAGAAGGAGGAGTGGATGGGGAGCGCGTAAGGAAAGAGGGAGAGGCAGGGAGAGAAGGGGAGAATTTGAGAGTGAAACAGGGAACAAAGTGTAGGCGGAATGGGAAGGAGGTGCGGGTAGGAGGACTGGAGAGGGAGAGAGGGGAGGAGGGGGAAGAAGGACAAAAGAAATGGGGAATAGGAAGCCAAGAGAATCTAGAATAGGATGAGGGACAGAAGAAAAGGCAGGGAAATATAGAGGATGATGGGTATAGAAAGATGGGAGATGAGGAGGGAGGAGGGGAAGGGTAGGAGGATAGGGGAGGGGTGCAAAGAGGGGGAAAGGAAAAGGAAAGGGAAGTGGGAAGGTAAGGAAGATGAGGAAGGAAAGGGGGAGGGGGTAAGGGTGTGAGGAGGGTACACTGGGAAAGGAAAGAGGAATAGGATAGGAGGATGAGTAAATAGGGAGGAAGGAGGGTAGGAAACTATAAAAAAAAATAAGCAGGGAAAAGGTAGAGGATAAGACAGGGTAGGAGGATAGGAAGAAGGTGGATAAAGGGCAAGGAATAGGAGATCGATATAAAAGAGAAATAAAATGGAAGACAGACGCAAAGGTAGAGGATAATATAGGATAGGAAGAAAGTGGAGGAAGAGGAAGTAGGAGGAGGAGGAGAGCGAGATAGAAGAATAAAATGGAAAACAGACGTAAAGGAGAAAGGACTCAGAGTTTGGAGTAGGTGAGATGGAGAGAGACGATAAGAGGAGAGAGGAAGAGGGGAAACAGAGCAAAAAGGAAGACTACGGAAATGAGGAAAGATGGAAAGAGTGAGAGGAGAAGATTTTATATATTTTTTATTTTATTTTATTCATTTGTTTATATTTTCATTGTGTGTTATCTAACTTTGCGATCACAACATAACCATCTTCATGATAATAATGATAATTAAAACAACAACATTCATATTGTTATCATAATTCAATCTCAATTCCAATATACAGAGAACCTTAAATTTTTGTTCTTTGAAAAAAATTAAAATCTTATTATTTTTCTTGCATTAAGCCCATTGGAAAAGTATGTTTCTATTTGTATTTCTCTTTCTGTTATTTTTTTTTTTTTTTCGAAAAGCAAGTCAGAAAAAGTATCTCTTTTTCATTCCTCTTTCTGTTTGTTTTTTTTTTTTGTTTTTTTTTTAAGCAAATCAGAAATGACCCTTATTCGCCTCTCATTTTACGAGGTAAAACCGACTCATAATTCGGTTAAAGGAAGGCCTGACCAATATAACGACTAACCTAT
>NC_091587.1:24122508-24132508 GCF_042767895.1 Penaeus vannamei | reverse complement strand
AATAATAATAATAATAATAATAATAATAATAATAATAGTAATAATAATAATAATAATAATAATAATAATGATAATAATAATGATAATAATGATGATAATAATAATAATAATAATAATGATAATATTAATAATGGCTATGATAATAATAATGATAGCAATAACAAAATAATGATAATAATGTTAATGATAAAAGTAATAATAATGATAATCATTATTATCATCATAGTGATAATTTGAAAAATGATAATGATGATGATTATAACATTCCTAATAACGACAAAATCAAAATCAAGATAAAGATAAGTATATTCCATGTGACAACAGAGTAGAAGGCGTGCCATGCTGTTGTAAAATAGGAAAGTGATTAATTGATTAATTAAATTAATTAAATCAAAGAATCGCACGCACAAGCACGCGCATTGTGAATCTATTAAAACCCTATCCTTACTTTTTTATCATTATCTTTATGATCATGAGGATAATGATAGTCTCTATATTAGTATTGCTATTATTACTTTTATGATTGTTATGATTATTATATTGCTATTCCCATTATTATTATCATTATCATCATCATCTTTATTATCATCATCATTGTTATCATTATTATTGTTATTATCATTATTGTTATTACTGTTGTCGCTGTTGATATTAATATTCTTATTATTAATATCGTCACCATTGTTATTACAGTTATTTTTGTTATTATCATTATCATCATTAATGGTAACAATAGTAGTACCATTATCATCAATTCTTTATGATTATCATTATCCTCCTCATTATTATCATCCATAGCCGATAAATGGAAGAAAAGAGGAGGAAAAAAGATAAGATTTAGTGTCATTAAAAGAATATTTAGTGTCATTAATGGTAACAATAGTAGTACCATTATCATCAATTCTTTATGACCATCATTATCCTCCTCATCCTTATCATCCCATAGCCGATAGGAGGGAGAAAAGAAGAGGAAAAATGAGTATTTATTGTCATTAATGGTAACAATAGTAATACCATTATCATCAATTCTTTATGATCATCATTATCCTCATCATCATAATTATTATGATAGGAGGGAGAAAAGAGGAGGAAAAAAGATAAGATTTAGTGTCATTAAAAGAATATTTAGTGTCATTAATGGTAACAATAGTAGTACCATTATCATCAATTCTTTATGACCATCATTATCCTCCTCATCCTTATTATCCCAAGCCGATAAAAGGAAGAAAACATTATTATTATTATTATCATTACTTCTCATTATTACTATCCCGAGCCGATAGGAGGGAGAAAATAGGCGAAAAAAAAGAAATATTTAGTGAACAAGTGCTCAGTGTCTCCAGTTTTCCCTCCAGGACACACAAGGAGACGAAAAGGGAAACTAGGAGAGAGAGAAAAAAAAAAAAAACAAGGAGAGGAAAAGGGAAACTAGGAGAGGAAAAAAAAAAAAAAGCAAGGAGAGGAAAAGGGAAACTAGGAGAGGAAAAAAAAAAAAAAGCAAGGAGAGGAAAATGGAAACTAGGAGAGGAAAAAAAAAGCAAGGAGAGGAAAAGGGAAACTAGGAGAGGAAAAAAAGCAAGGAGAGGAAAAGGAAACTAGAGAGGAAAAAAGCAAGAGAGGAAAAGGGAAACTAGGAGAGGAAAACAAACAAAAACAAGGAGAGGAAAAGGGAAACTAGGAAAGAGAGAGAAAAAAAGCAAGGAGAGGAAAAGGGAAACTAGGAGAGAGAGAGAGAAAAAAAAACAAAGAGAGGAAAAGGGAAACTAGAGAGAGAGAGAGAAAAAAAAAAAAGGAAGGAGAGGAAAAGGGAAACTAGGAGAGGAAAAAAAAAGAAAAGCAAGGAGAGGAAAAGGGAAACTAGGAGAGGAAAAAAAAAGAAAAGCAAGGAGAGGAAAAGGGAAACTAGGAGAGGAAAAAAAAAAAGCAAGGAGAGGAAAAGGGAAACTAGTGAGAGGAAAAAAGCAAGGAGAGGAAAAGGGAAACTAGAGAGGAAAAAAAAAAGCAAGGAGAGGAAAAGGAAACTAGGAGAGGAAAAAAAAAGCAAGGAGAGGAAAAGGGAAAACTAGGAAAGAGAAAAAAAGCAAGGAGAGGAAAAGGGAAAACTAGGAGAGGAAAAAAAAAAAAAAAAAAAAAAAGCAAAGAGAGGAAAAGGGAAACTAGGAGAGGGAAAAAAAAAAGCAAGGAGAGGAAAAGGGAAACTAGGAGAGGAAAAAAAAAAAAGCAAGGAGAGGAAAAGGGAAACTAGGAGAGGAAAAAAAAAAAAAAAAAAAAGAAGGAGAGGAAAAGGGAAAATAGGGGAGGAAAAAAAAAGCAAGGGAGAGGAAAAAGGGAAACTAGGAGAGGAAAAAAGCAAGGAGAGGAAAAGGGAAACTAGAGAGGAAAAAAAGCAAGGAGAGGAAAAGGAAACTAGAGAGGAAAAAAAAAAAGCAAGGAGAGGAAAAGGAAACTAGGAGAGGAAAAAAACAAAAAAAAAGCAAGGAGAGGAAAAGGGAAACTAGGAGAGGAAAAAAAAAAAAAGCAAGGAGAGGAAAAGGGAAACTAGGAGAAAAAAAAAAAAAAAAAAGCAAGGAGAGGAAAAGGGAAACTAGGAGAGGAAAAAAAAAAGCAAGGAGAGGAAAAGGGAAACTAGGAGAGGAAAAACAAAAAAAAAAGCAAGGAGAGGAAAAGGGAAACTAGGAGAGGAAAAAAAAAAAAAGCAAGGAGAGGAAAAGGGAAAACTGGGAGAGGAAAAAAAAAAAAAAGCAAGGAGAGGAAAAGGGAAACTAGGGAGAGGAAAAAAAAAAAGCAAGGAGAGGAAAAGGGAAACTAGGAGAGGGGAAAAAAAAAGCAAGGAGAGGAAAAGGGAAACTAGGAGAGGAAAAAAAGCAAGGAGAGGAAAAGGGAAACTAGAGAGAAACAAGGAGAAAGGAACCAGAGAGGAAAAAAAGCAAGGGGAGAGGAAAAGGGAAACTAGGAGAGGAAAAAAAGCAAGGAGACGAAAAGGGAAACTAGAGAGAGAAAAAAAACAAAGGAGAGGAAAAGGGAAACTAGGAGAGAGAAAAAAAAACAAGGAGAGGAAAAGGGAAACTAGGAGAGGAAAAAAAAAGCAAGGAGAGGAGGAAAAGGGAAACTAGGAGAGGAAAAAAAAAAAGCAAGGAGAGGAAAATGGAAACTAGGAGAGAGAAAAAAAAAAAAAAAAAAGCAAGGGAGAGGAAAAGGGAAACTAGGAGAAAAAAAAGCAAGGAGAGGAAAAGGTAAACTAGGAGAGGAAAAAAGCAAGGAGAGGAAAAGGGAAACTAGGAGAGAGAGAGAGAAAAAAAAAGCAAGGAGAGGAAAAGGGAAACTAGGAGAGGAAAAAAAAGCAAGGAGAGGAAAAGGGAAAATAGAGAGGAAAAAAAGCAAGGGAGAGGAAAAGGGAAACTAGGAGAGGAAAAAAAGCAAGGAGAGGAAAAGGGAAACTAGGAGAGGAAAAAAAAAAAAAAAAAAAAAAAAGCAAGGAGAGGAAAAGGGAAACTAGGAGAGGAAAAAAAAAAAAAAGCAAGGAGAGGAAAAGGGAAACTAGGAGAAAGGAAAAAAAAAAAAAAAGCAAGGAGAGGAAAAGGGAAACTAGAGAGAGGAAAAAAAAAACAAGAGAGAAAAGGGAAACTAGAGAGGAAAAAAAAGAATAGAGAGGAAAAGGGAAAACTAGGTGAGGAAAAAAAAAAAAGCAAGGAGAGGAAAAGGAAACTAGGAGAGGAAAAAAAAAAAGCAAGGAGAGAAAGGGAAACTAGAGAGTGGAAAAAAAGCAAGGAGAGGAAAAAGGGAAACTAGGAGAGGGGAAAAAAAGCAAGGAGAGGAAAAGGGAAATCAGGAGAGGAAAAAAAAAACAAGGAGAGGAAAAGGGAAACTAGGAGAGGAAAAAAAGCAAGGAGAGGAAAAGGGAAACTAGAGAGGAAAAAAAAGCAAGGAGAGGAAAATGGAAACTAGGAGATGAGAAAAAAAAGCAAGGAGGAAAGGGAAAACTAGGAGAGAGGAAAAAAAAGCAAGGAGAGGAAAAGGGAAACTAGGAGAGGAAAAAAAAAGCAAGGAGAGGAAAAGGGAAACTAGGAGAGGAAAAAAAAAAAAAAAGCAAGGAGAGGAAAAGGGAAACTAGGAGAGAGAAAAAAAAAGCAAGGAGAGGGAAAGGGAAACTAGGAGAGAGAAAAAAACAACAACAAAAAAACAAGGAGAGGAAAAGGGAAACTAGGAGAGAGAGAGAAAAAAAGCAAGGAGAGGAAAAGGGAAACTAGGAGAGGAAAAAAAAAAGCAAGGAGAGGAAAAGGGAAAACTAGAGAGGGAAAAAAAGCAAGGAGAGGAAAAGGGAAACTAGGAGAGGAAAAAAGCAAGGAGAGGAAAAGGGGAAACTAGGAGAGAGAGAGAGAGAAAAAAAAAGCAAGGAGAGGAAAAGGGAAAACTAGGAGAGGAAAAAAGCAAGGAGAGGAAAAGGGAAACTAGGAGAGGAAAAAAAAAAAGCAAGGAGAGGAAAAGGGAAACTAGGAGAGGAAAAAAAAAAAAGCAAGGAGAGGAAAAGGGAAACTAGGAGAGGAAAAAAAAAAGCAAGGAGAGGAAAAGGGAAACTAGGAGAGGAAAAAAAAAAGCAAGGAGAGGAAAAGGGAAACTAGGAGAGGAAAAAAAAAGCAAGGAGAGGAAAAGGGAAACTAGGAGAGGAAAAAAACAACAAAAAAAAAAGCAAGGAGAGGAAAAGGGAAACTAGGAGAGAGAGAGAGGAAAAAAAAAGCAAGGAGAGAGGAAAAGGGAAACTAGGAGAGGAAAAAAAAAAAAAAGCAAGGAGAGGAAAAGGGAAAATAGGAGAGGAAAAAAAGAAACAAAGCAAGGAGAGGAAAAGGGAAAACTAGGAGAGGAAAAAAAGCAAGGAGAGGAAAAGGAAACTAGGAGAGAAAAAAAGCAAGGAGAGGAAAGGGAAACTAGAGAGGAAAAAAAAAAAAAAAAAAAAAGCAAGGAGAGGAAAAGGGAAACTAGGAGAGAGAGAGAAGAAAAAAAACAAGGAGAGGAAAAGGGAAACTAGGAGAGAGAGAGAGAGAAAAAAAAAAGTTTGTTTTCAAGGAGAGGAAAAGGGAAACTAGGAGAGGAAAAAAAAAAAGCAAGGAGAGGAAAGGGAAAATAGGAGAGGAAAAAAACAAAGCAAGAGATCCCAGGGAAATAGGAGAGGAAAAAAAAAGCAAGGAGAGTGGAAAGTAGGGAAACTAGGAGAGAGAGAGAAAAAAAAAGCAAGGAGAGGAAAAGGGAAACTAGGAGAGGAAAAAAAGCAAGGAGAGGAAAAGGGAAAACTAGGAGAGAGAAAAAAAAAGCAAGGAGAGGAAAAAGGGAAACTAGGAGAGAGAGAAAAAAAAAAAAAAAGCAAGGAGAGGAAAAGGGAAACTAGAGAGAGAGAAAAAAAAAACATGTAGGAGAGGAAAAGGGAAACTAGGAGAGAGAAAAAAAAGCAAGGAGAGGAAAAGGGAAACTAGAGAGGAAAAAAAAAGCAAGGAGAGGAAAAGGGAAACTAGGAGAGGAAAAAAAAAGCAAGGAGAGGAAAAGGGAAACTAGGAGAGGAAAAAAAAAAAGCAAGGAGAGGAAAAGGGAAACTAGGAGAGGAAAAAAAAAAAAAAAAAGCAAGGAGAGGAAAAGGGAAACTAGGAGAGAGAGAAAAAAAAACAAAAAAAGCAAGGAGAGGAAAAGGGAAACTAGGTGAGAAAAAAAAAAGCAAGGAGAGGAAAAGGGAAACTAGGAGAGGAAAAAAAAAAAAAAAAAAAAAGCAAGGGAGAGGAAAAGGGAAACTGGGAGAGGAAAAAAAAAAAAAAAGCAAGGAGAGGAAAAGGGAAACTAGGAGAGGGAAAAAAAAAAAGCAAGGAGAGGAAAAGGGAAACTTTAAGGAGAGGAAAAAAAAAGAAAAAAAGCAAGTTAGAGAGGAAAAGGGAAACTAGGAGAGAGAAAAAAAAAAACAAGGAGAGGAAAAGGGAAACTAGGAGAGGAAAAAAAAAGCAAGGAGAGGAAAAGGGAAACTAGGAGAGGAAAAAAAAAAAAAGCAAGGAGAGGAAAAGGGAAACTAGGAGAGAGAGAGAGAGAAAAAAAAAGGAAAGAGAGGAAAAGGGAAACTAGGAGAGGAAAAAAAAAAAAAAAGGAAGGAGAGGAAAAGGGAAAGTAGGAGAGAAAAAAAAAAGGGAAGGAGAGGAAACGGGAAGCTAGGAGAGGAAAAAAAAAAAGCAAGGAGAGGAAAAGGGAAACTAGGAGAGGAAAAAAAAAAAAAAAAAAAGCAAGGAGAGGAAAAGGGAAACTAGGAGAGAGAGAAAAAAAAACAAAAAAACAAGGAGAGGAAAAGGGAAACTAGGAGAAAAAAAAAGCAAGGAGAGGAAAAGGGAAACTAGAGAGAGGAAAAAAAAAAAAAAAAAAAAGCAAGGAGAGGAAAAGGGAAACTAGGAGAGGAAAAAAAAAAGGAGAGGAAAAGGTGGAAACTAGGGGAGGAAAAAAAAAAGCAAGGAGAGAGAAAAAGTGGGAAACTTCAGGAGAGGAAAAAAAATAATAAAACAAGGAGAGTGAAAAGGGAAACTAGGAGAGGAAAAAAAAAAAAAAAAAAAAAAAAAAAAAAAAAAAAGCAAGGAGAGGAAAAGGGAAACTAGGAGAGGAAAAAAAAAAAAAAAGCAAGGAGAGGAAAAGGGAAACTAGGAGAGGGAAAAAAAAACAAAAAAACAAGGAGAGTGAAAAGGGAAACTAGTGAGAGGAAAAAAAAAAGCAAGGAGACGAAAAGGGAAACTAGGAAAGAGAGAGAAAAAAAAGCAAAAACACAAGGAGAGTGAAAAGGGAAACTAGGAGAGGAAAAAAAAAGCAAGGAGACGAAAAGGGAAACTAGGAAAGAGAGAGAGAAAAAAAGCAAAAAAACAAGGAGAGGAAAAGGGAAACTAGGAAAGATAAGATGCGTCTTCTGCTCGGAGAAAGCGAGTCGCCGAAGATTGATGGAAATATGGTGTCGAGGAAAATGGGAGAGGAATGGGAGAGAGCGAGAAAGGAAAGGGAGGAGGGAACGGGGATAGGTTTAAGAGGGGAGGTAGGAAAATGGGAGAGGAATGGGAGAGAGCGAGAAAGGAAAGGGAGGAGGGAACGGGGATAGGTTTAAAGGAAGGGAGTGAGGTTAGGGAGAAGGAAGGGAAGGGAGAGGAGGGCGAGAGGTTATGGGAAGGGAAGGGTAGAGAAAGGGATGGAAAGACGGGAGGTCGAGGAAAATGGGAGAGGGAATGGGGAGAGAGCGAGAGAGGAAAGGGAGAGAGAGGAACTGGGGGGTAGGTTTAAGAGGGAGGGAGGAGGGAGAGGGAAGGAGAAGGAGAGGAGGGCGAGAGGTTAGTGGGAAAGGGAAAGGTAGAGAAAGGGAAGGAGAAGAAAGCGGATTGGTGGATATATGGTGTCGAGGAAAATGGGAGAGGAATGGGGAGAGAGCGAGAAAGGAAAGGGAGGAGTGGAATTCGGGGATAGGTTTAAGAGGGAGGGAGGAGAGGGAGAGGAAGGGGAGAAGTGAAGGGGTAGGGAGAGAAAAGGGAAGCTAGGAGGGGAAGGGAACGGCAAGAGAAGTTTAAGAGGGAGGGAGGAAGAGGGAGAGGAAAATGGGGAGGGAAGAGAAAGGAGAGTGGGGATGAAAGGAAGGAGAGGAGGGGGAGGGAAAGGGAAGGAGAGAGAGGGCGAGAAGCTAGGAGGGAAGGGAAGGGCAGAGAAAGGGAAGGAGAAGAGGGATGGAGGAAGGTGTCAAGGAAAATGGGAGAGGGAAGGGAGAGAGCGAGAAAGGAAACGAGGAGGGAAAGGGGATAGGTTTTAGAAGGGAGGAGGAGGGAGAAGGAGGGGAAGCGGAGGGGAGGGCGAGGTTATGGGAAGGGGAAGGGAGAGAGAAAGGGAAGGAGAAGATTGATGGATATATGGTGTCGAGGAAAATGGGAGAGGAATGGGAGAGAGCGATAAAGGAAAGGGAGGAAGGAAACGGGGATAAGTTTAAGAAGGGAGGAGGAGGGAGAGGAGTGGCGAGAGGTTAGAAGGGAAGGAAGGGTAGAGAAAGGGATGGAGGACGGGAGGTGAGGAAAAAGGGAGAGGAATGGGAGAGAGAGAGAAAGGAAAGGGAGGAGGGAACGGGGATAGGTTAAAGAAGGGAGGAGGAGGGAGAAGGAAGGGAAGGAGAGGAGGGCGAGAGGTTATGGGAAGGGAAAGGTAGAGAAAGGGAAGGAGAATATTGATGGAGGAAGGGAGGTGTCGAGGAGAATGGGAGAGGAAAGGGAGAGAGCGAGAATGGAAAGGGAGGAGGGAACGGGGATAGGTTTAAGAGGGGGGAGAGGGAGAGGAAGGAAGCGAGAGAAGGGCGAGAGTGAAAGGGAAAGAGGAAGGGCAGAGAAGGGAAGGAGAAGAGAGGGATGGAGGAGAATAAGGAGAAAGGGGAGAGGGAAGGGAGAGAGCGAGAAAGGAAACGAAGGATAGGAGGGCGAAAAGTTAGGATAGGTTTGGAAGGAAAGGGTAGAGAAAGGGGAAGCGAGAAGAGGGGAGAAGGGGAAGAAGGAGAGGAGGTGCATGAGAGAACTGAAAGGAGAGGATGGGAAAGGGGGATAGGTTTAAGAGGGAGGGAGAGGGAGAAGGGAGGAACGAGAGGGAGGGGGAGAGGATGACTGAGGATGAAGAGAGAAGGGGAGGGAGAAGTAGGTGAAAGAGGGGAAGGGAGAAAGGGAAAGAGCGGAGGGTGGGAGAAAAGGGAGGGAGAGATGGAAGAGAGACAGAGAGGCTGGACAAGAGGAAAGGAGAAGTAGAAAAGGAGGGGAGGAAATGAGAGAAGGAAGAGAGAGAGAGAGAGAGAGAGAGAGAGAGAGAGAGAGAGAGAGAGAGAGAGAGAGAGAGAGATGAGAGAGGAGGAGGGAGGGAGGAGAGAAATGAGGGCGAGAGGTTAGGGGTGGGAAGGAAGGACGTCGATGAAAATGAAGAAAAAAAGGAGGGAGGATGGAGGAAGTAGAGGTAATGAGGAGAATGAGGGAGGAAGAGGAGAGTGGCTGAGAGGAATAGGGGAGAGAAGCGGGAGGAAAAAGAAGAGAGCAGGGTGGAAGGAGGGGGAGGGAGAGAATGAGGGAAAGAGCGGATGAGAAAAGGAGGAGAGAGAGCTAAGCGGAGAGAAAAAAGAGAAGAGAGAGGATGGAAGGAGAGGAGGGAGAGACGGATGATAGATAGAGGAGAGAGAGAGAGAGAGGAGAGAGAGAGAGAGAGAGAGAGAGAGAGAGAGAGAGAAAGAGAGAAACAGAGAAAGAGAGAAAGAGAGAGAAAGAGAGAAAGAGAGACAGAGAGACAAACAGACAGACAGACAGACAGACAGATAGACTGAGAGAGAGAAAGAAAGAAAGAAAGAAAGAAAGAAAGAGAGACTGAGAGAAAGAGAGAGAGAGAGAAGAAAAAAGTACTATGTTATAAGACGGATCTCACACATTGACATACGAAAAGACCAAAACAACCCCCACCCCCCCACCCACCCCCAAAAAAAAAACAAAAAAACAGAGATAGAGAGGAGAAAGAAAGAAAAAAAAAGTTGTATGGTTAGGCGAAGCAACGACGCTGTCTGACAAGATGAAAGAGACATCCTTTATCAAGATAAGGAAGCAGGGAGATCAAGATGTATATGTCGCCTGTCAAGTAGATGCGATCCAGGGAGATGGAGAAGAGGCTATCAAGTAGCGTGTGGAAGGCACTGTTAAGTAACATCAAAGGAGATAGAAAGATATTGTGACAGGAAAGTGCCAAGAGGTAATGTGCGGGGAGGTAAAAAAAATAGATAAATAAAAGGAAGGAAGGAAGGAAGAAAGATAGGAAATAGGTACAATGTGTCTCTTTGATGTATGTTTTCGTATCAGAGAGGGAAATATCTACTCTTATGATATATGCATATATATTTATATCTTTATCTGTCTGTCTCTGTCTGTCTCTGTCTCTCTCTCTCTCTCTTTCTCTCTGTCTCTGTCTCTGTCTCTGTCTCTGTCTCTGTCTCTGTCTCTGTCTC
>NC_091587.1:24097508-24100008 GCF_042767895.1 Penaeus vannamei | reverse complement strand
TTCTATTTTGGTCTTGTTTTTACTGTGGCCTTTCTCGCATCCAAAGAGAAAATTGATGGTGGCGCCACCCGGGATGGAGCGTTGTTTGCCTGTTTGCTTGTTTGCCTGTTTGTGTGCTTGCTTGTTTGTTTGTGTGCTTGCTTGTTTGTTAGTTTGTTTGTTTGCTTTGTTTGTTTGTCTATTTGCTTGCTTTTTTGTTTGTTTGTTTGCTTGTATGCTTGATCTTTTGTTCGTTTGCTTGCTTGCTTTTTGCTTGGTTGTTTTTTGCTTATTTGCTTGATATTTAGTTTGTTTATTTGCTGTATGCTTGTTTGTGAGTTAGGCTTGTTTGTTTTGTTTGTTTACTTGTTTGTCTGTTTGCTTAGGCTTGTTGTTTTGTTTAAATTTGCGTGATTTTTTAGTTTGTTTGCTTGCTTTTGTGTTTACTTGTTAGTTTGCTTGTTTATTTATTTGCTTGTTTGGTTTGTTTGCGTGTTTGCTTGTTTTCGTCGTTATGGGCTTAAATGTGTTCTTCGTGGCTTGGATTTTGTGTGGATAATGATATTATTGTTTATGATTACTTTTCTTTGTTATTGTGGTTATTCCTGTTGTTATTTTCCTTCGTTTTTTGTTAGTTTGGTTAATAATGATAAATGTGATTGTTGTAATAACGGTTGTAGTAGTTGTAATGACAAAAAAAAATGATGGTGATTTTTCTAAATAGGAAATTAGTAGTGAATATGATGTAATTCTAATAGCGGTGATAATCATAATAACAATGATAATGATGGTGATGATGATGATGATGGTGATGATGGTAAGGATAATGATGATGATGATGATGATGATGATGATGATGATGATGATGATGGTGATGATGATGATGATGATGATGATGATGATGATGGTGATGATGATGATGATGATGATGATGAAGATGATGATGATGATGAGAATGATGATGATGAGGAGGAGGAGGAGACGGAGGAGAATAGTAATTATGATGAAGATGATAATAATGATGATGGTGATGATAACGAAGATGGTTGTAGTAATAATAGTTATAGATAGAAGGACAATGATAATAATGATAATAAAGATAATAATAACGATAATGGTTTGCATAATAATAATAACAGTAGTAGTAGAGATAATGATGATAATAAAATGACAATGATAATAACAATAATGATAACGACAGTAATCATAATCCCAATATTCTTTATAACAATAATAAGAATAACAAGAACGATATCAACAACTTTACCATTTCCTTGTAAAGAAAAAAAAAACATTTAATTTGTGAGGAAACTTCATGGCTGTTCTTATGGTTTTACGATATTTGTTGTTTTAATTTAATATCCCATTATCTCTCTCTCTCTCACCTCTCTCGTACTTGCATATTTGCCTTCGTCTTTTCTTTCCCTTCTTGTTTATTTTCATTGTTATGTGTTTGTTTATTTTCATGCTTAAGTATCATGTATTCAATGTTTATGTACTCTCTTTACTTTCCTTTTTTTATTTTTCGTAGAATTGGAAAAAATAAAATCTGTTTTATTTATACTTTTCTATTTATTTGTGTTTGACTATTTTTCTCTTATTTTCTCTCTCTCTCTCTCTCTCTCTCTCTCGCCTCTTCTGTCTCTCTCCTGCCCGCTCCCTCTTCTCTGTCTTCCTCTACCCTGCTCCTTCTTCCCTTCTCCCTCTCCCTCTCTCTCTCTCTCTCTCTCTCTCTCTCTCTCTCTCTCTCTCTCTCTCTCTCTCTCTCTCTCTCTCTCTCTCTCTCTCCTCCCTCTTCTGTCTCTCACCCTTGCCTCCTCTCTCTCTTTTCCCTCTCTCTCTCTCTCTCTCTCTCTCTCTCTCTCTCTCTCTCTCTCTCTCTCCCTTCTGTCTCTCACTCCTGCCTCCCCCTCTCTCTCTCTCTCTCTCCCTCTCCTCTCTCTCTCTCTCACTGTCTCTCTCTCTCTCTCTCTCTCTCTCTCCCGCCTTCCCTCTCTTTTTATATTGTCTTTATTGCATACGAAACCACAGGTTTTAATAGAAACAGGAAAAGGTGTAAGATAAAGGTCCAGGAATTGCACTTGATATTGCTCAGATAATTGCTCGGTTCAGTATTCTTTTCTTTTAATTTTTGCCGTCTGTTTATCTTTCTCTTCTTTTCTCCTTTGATTATTACTGTTATAGCTTTGTTATTTTTCTTTTCTCACTGCTGTCAGATTTTTAGAAATCTATGTTTTCCTACCCTACATATTTTTTTTCCTTTTTTTCTTTCTCCCCCTTTCATTTTCTTTCTCTCTCACACTCCCTTCCTTCTTCTCGTTCTTATTCTTTCTCCCCTTTTCATTTGCTTTCTCTCTTCCTCAATCCCTTCCTCTGTCTGGCTCTCAATTTTTTCTCTCTGCCTTTTTCTCTCTTTCCCGCTCACCTTCTCTCTTTCACCATCTCTCTCAGTCTATCTAGCTGCTTATCCATCTGCCTGTCTATCTATCTATCTATCTATCTACCTCTTTGTTAATATGTT
>NC_091587.1:24070008-24090008 GCF_042767895.1 Penaeus vannamei | reverse complement strand
ATTGATTTTTTTTTTTACTGGTGTTAGTTTTGTGTTTGTTAGGTTTGGAGGTGTTTTTGTTGTTGTTGTTTTTGGGGTTTGTGTTTAATTTATTTAGGTTTGGGGTGTTTGTTTTAATTGTTTATTGTTGTTCATTGTTGTTTTATTGTTTGTTGGGCCTTTGCACTTTTTTTTTTTTACTGTTGTTGGCGTTTCATTTATTAGGTTTGGACTGTTGTTTTAATTGTTGTCGCTTTTGTTGTTTTTATTGTTTGTTGGGGTTGTGGGGGTTGTAGTTCTTTCGTTTCTTAGGTTTGTGGTGTTGTTTTAATTGTTGTGTTTTTAGTTGCTTGTTGGGGTTGTGCTTCTTTCGTTTATTAAGTTGGGGGTATTTTTTAATTGTTATTTATATTGCTTGTTAATATATATTTTTCTTTTCTTTTTTACTGTTGTTGGGGACTATTAGGTTTTGGGTATTGTTTTAATTCTTGTTGTTTTTATTCTTTTGCTGATACTGATCTTTTTTACCGCTGTTGGTGTTGTACTGTTTTATTTATTAGGTTTAGGGTATTGTTTTTGTTGTTGTTACTGTTGAAGGTGAAAAAATATAGTTTTTTATTTATCAGGTTTTGGATATTGCTTTAATCGTTGTTGCTTTTATTGTTTGTTGTTATTGATTTATATATTGAGATATATTATGGCTTTCATTTATTAGGTTTAGGGTATTGTTTTATTTATTATTATTTGTTGATGTTATTGATACTAGTGTGAGTGATATTATGACTTCTTGTTGCTATGATCATCCTCATTGTTGTTATTGTTATGAGGAAGCGACTGCAAAATTAACTATATAGTGTTGGTAACAAGAGCCGTGCCAACAACAGTGACAGAAAAGAAAAGAAGAAGAAAAAGGACGATAATAACTGAAATGACAATGATGTTGGTAATAAGGTTGAGGAAACAAGCAAACCCATTGTGAACCGAAAGAAAGAAAGAAAGAAAGAAAGAAAGAAAGAAAGAGAGAAAGAAAGAAAGAAAGAAAGAAAGAAAGAAAGAAAGAAAGAAAGAAAGATAGAAAGAAAGAAAGAAAGAAAGAAAGAAAGAAAGAAAAAGAAAGAAAGAAAGACAAAACACATAAAACATTGAAAACATGACTGTGCCTTTAAACAGCAAGAGACAGCCAGAGCAAGGCAAGCACTGGGAATAAAACAGACATAAGATTTACAAGCAAAGCAGTCACTGCGATCATAAGACGAGAGAAGCATTTGGAACGCAGCTCAAAGCACAAAAAAAAAAAAAAAAAAAAATCGAGAAAGGCAGAGAGAGAAAGAGAAAGACATACACACACACACACACACACACCCACACACACACACACACACACATACAGATAGAGAGAGAGAGAGAGACAGACATAGAGAGAGAGAGAGAGAGAGACAGACAGACATAGAGAGAGAGAGAGAGAGAGAGAGAGAGAGAGAGAGAGAGGGGGCAGAGAGAGATAGAGAGAGAGAGAGAGAGAGAGAGAGAGAGAGAGAGCAGAGAGAGAGAGAGAGAGGCAAAGAGAGAGATAGAGAGAGAGAGAGAGAGAGAGAGAGACGGAGAGAGAGAGAGATATGTAGAGAGAGAGAGAGAGAGAGAGATAAGAGAAAGAGAGAGAGATAAGAGAAAGAGAGAGATGCAAACAGAGAATGCGAAGACAGAAAGAAACCATGAATATTAAATATATATGTATATAGATAGATAGATAGATAGATAGATGAGGCAGAGATAGAGAGAGAGAGAGAGAGAGAGAGAGTAAAGACAGATATATAGATAAATTAAGATAAATATTGTTCATTACTACATGACAAGAAGAGAAAAAGAAGAGAGAAGAAAGAAGAAAGAAAGAAAGAAAGAAAAAATATAAAGAAACAGAACTCAGAAACCACGCCAGCAGAGCCATCCCTAAAGACCAAGCGGCACCAGGAACGGCAGCGGTGCCACGTTATTAGATCATCCCCGTGGCACCTCTATGGCCCTCTTCTCCCAGGAAAGGAAGAAAATTACCTGGGAACTATTGACCTCCTTGTTATATTAGGGAGCAAGAGCCGATGCCTGTGACAATGCTGGGGAGGAGTTGTGAAACATGTTTCTCTCGGCACTGTTGTGGGTGAGTAAAGGGGTGGGGGTGTGAGGGGGTGGGAGGTGGGGAGGTGGGGTGAGGGGTAAGTAAAGTAGGGTCTTTGAATGTTGTGTGTTTGATTTTTTTTTCTGTTTGTTTGGTTGTAATGTATCTGTGGTTTTGTCCTGATCAGCTTGTTGTGTGCAAGAGTGCGAGGAGGTGAAATTTGGGTGGGGTGGGGGTGGGGAGGTGGGGAGGGGTAAGTTAGGGGAGGTGAGGGGATCTTTGGAATATTGTGTGTTTGTTTTTTTTTCTTGTTTGTTTGGTTGGTTGTGTTTTATCTGTGATTTTGTCTGTTTTTTTTTTGTTTTTTTTTTGTCTTTTCTGTCCGTCTCGTTTTCTGTTTTTATTTTTTCTGTTACTCTCTCTCTCTCTCTATCTATCTATCTATCTATCTATCTGGCTAGCTATTTCCCTTCCTCTCTTCCTCCATTCCTCCCTCCCTCCAGCATCTCTCTCCTTCTCCATCCCTTCCTCACTCCCTCCCCCTCTCTCTCCTCCTTCTCTCCCTCCTCTCTCTCTCTTTCTCTCTCTCTCTCTCTTGCTCTCTCTCTCTCTCTCTCTCTCTCTCTCTCTTTCTCTCTCTCTCTCTCTCTCTCTCTCTCTCTCTCTCTCTCTCTCTCTCTCTCTGTCTCTGATTGTTTCTGTATGTCTCTGTCTCTCCCTCTCTCCCTCCCTCCCTCCCTCCCTCCCTCTCTCTCTCTTTCTCTCTCCCTCTCACTCTGCCTAGCTAGTTATCTATCTGTCTGTCTGTTTATCTGTCTGTACCTGTCCCCAATATTCTCAACAGAACATTATCCAATTAACCGTCTGTCATAGTGCCACTCCCCCCCTCCCCTCCCCCCACCTTTCTTGACATGCTTCTTCGAAATCAATAGCAGAGGTTGACGGCTGCGAGTAGGGGTCTTGCCCTGACTTAATCTTTAAGAAAAGGAGGTAGAGAACTCCTTCGTGGGTGATGGAAGATGAAGTCTGAAGTTTTTTTTTTTTTATCTTCTTCTTCTTTTGTGTTCTTTTGGGTTTCTTCTTTCTTTTTCTTTTGTGTGTGTGTGTGTGTGGTTTGATTTATTTTTATTTATTTATCTATTTTTATTTTTTTGGTATGGTATGTATTCTTTTCTTCTTCCTTCTGTCTATATTTCATTCCTTTCTCTTTCTATCTTTCTTTCTTTCTTTCTCTCTCTCTCTCTCTCTCTCTCTCTCTCTCTCTCTCTCTCTCTCTCTCTCTCTCTCTCTCTCTCTCTCTCTCTCTCTCAGTCGGTCTATCTTCATCTATTTCTCACTATACTCTCTCTCCCTCCCTCCTCCTCTCTTGTTTATATCTGTCTCTCTCTATCTCTTGATATAATCTAACCGTCTCTCTATCTCTCTCTCTCTCTCTAATCTGGATTCGGATTACTAGTAACACATCTCACTCTCTCTCTCTTTCTTATGTCTGATCTGTCTGTCTATCTATCTGTCTGTCATGTCTGTCTGTCATGTCTGTGATGTCTTTCATCTCTCTCTCTCTCTCTCTGTCTATCTTTCTGTCTGTCTTTCTCTCTCTCTCTCTCTCTCTCTCTCTCTCTCTCTCTCTCTCTCTCTCTCTCTCTCTCTCTCTCTCTCTCTCTCTCTCTCTCTCTCTCTCTCTCTAACTCACTTTCTCTCTCTCTCCGCCCACCCTCTTTCTCCTTCTGTCACTCTTCCCTCTTTCTCTCCCCTCTTTCCTAAATCCCAAATGAATTATTTGTCCCATCCTAAGCTGCAAACGAGAGAAGGAGAGGGGAGAAAAGGAGAGGAAAGGAATAGAGGAGGTAGAGCAGAGGAGAGGAAAGGGGGCATAGGGGAGACGAGGAAACCAGAAGGTAGTGGATGAGACGAAAGAAGAGGAAGGGAGGATAACGAAAAATAGGAAAACGAAAGGTAGTATAGAGGAGAGGGGAGACGAATGGTGCTAACAGAGGAGAGAAAGGCAGAAGTGATGAAAGAGGAGCAGAGGGAGAGGGAGAAGAAGGAGAGGAAATAAAAGAAAGTAGACGATAATGAGCCTAGAAAACGGAGAAAGGAAAGCAGATGAAAGTGGAAGACATAAAAAATAAAGGAGAAAGAAGCAAATAGAAGGCAGAAGGAAGAGAAAAGACAAAGAAGAAAGGAAAGCAAATGGAAAGAAAGAAAAAATAGATGAAGCAAGACAAGGAAGAGAACCAATCACAAAAAAAAGAAAAACAAGAAGAGAGAGAGAGAGTCAATCCAAAAAAAAAAAAAAAAAAAAAAAAAAAAGACAATAAAAACAAGAGAATGGGGGAATAACGCAAACAAGTGGACGAACGAGAAGAGGGGAGAAGAGGGGAGGGGAAAGGGAAGGAAAAGGGGCTTTCCTAGGGTTACCTGTCCTCAAATCCGTTTAGGTGTGTCGCTCTCTCGAGTTTGTTGCTGTTTCTCGAGGCTGAACTTCGGCATACGGCTTTTTAGACTCGCTTGTGACGGTTGTCGTTGAGTTTGGTGGTGGTGGTGGTGGTGGTGGTGTTGGTGGTGGTGGTGGTGTTGGAGGTGGTGTTTGTTGTTGTTGTTGGTGGTGGTGGTGGTGTTGGTGGTGATGGTGTTGTTGTTGGTGGTGGTGGTATTGTTGGTGTTGTTGTTGGTGGTGGTGGTGTTGGTGGTGTTGGTGGTGTTGGTGATGGAGGTGTTGGTGGTGGTGGTGTTGGTGGTGATGGAGGTGTTGGTGGTGATGTTATTGTTGACGTTGGTGGTGATGATGTTGGTGTTGTTGTTGTTGTTGTTGTTGTTGTCGGTGGTGGGGGTGGTGGTGGTGGTGGTGTTGGTGGTGGTGGTGGTGTTGTTGTTGGTGTTGGTGATGGTGTTTTTGTTGTTGTTTGTTGTTAGTAATTTTTGTATTTTTTGTCTTTTTTTTGTTGTTGTTGTTTGGTGATGTTTTTGTGATTGTTTGTTGTTTTTTGTTGTTGTTTTTCTTGCTGTTTGTTGTTGTTGCTGTTGTTGTAGTTGTCGTTTTTGTTGTTGTTGTTTTGTTTTTGTTGCTGTTGTCGTTGTTTTAATTGTTGTTTTCCTTGTTGTTGTCATCGCTGTTTGTGCTGTTGCTTTTATTGCTGTTGTTTTAGTTGATGTTTTTGTACATTTTGTTGTCTAGCCGTTGTTGCTGCTCTTGTTGATTTTGTTGTTGTTGTTGTTGTTTGGGATTATTTCCGGTATTGGTATTATCGAGATTACCAATATTGCTTTGCTTATCTTTCTCATTTCGCTTTTCTCGTATTATCAGCCGTATTGCTATAATTATCATGGCTATAATCTTGACAAATGTGCATTAACGTAGAAACACAAATATGTGAGCGCGAGAACACACACACACACATAAACACATACACACAAACATACGCACACACACGAACACAGTCATACATATACACACACAATCACACACACACATGATCACACACACACACACACACTCACACACACAAACAAACACACGCACACACACAAACACAATCACACACACACACAATCATACACACACACACACAATCACACACACGTACAATCACTCACACACACACATACACACAGACACACAATCACACACACAGTCACACACACGCACACACACACAATCACCCCCCCCCCACACACACACACAATCACACACTGACACATACACACGCACACACATACACTTTCACACACACTTCCACACAGCGAGACGTAGGGAACCAGATAGAACTTGGTTGTGTGATGTGTTTGTGACTGTTTATGAGTGATGTTTCTGTGAGTGATGTTTTGTCACCCTCATGCTGGATGTGCGACTATTTGTTGTTATTAATAGGAATGCGTTTTCATTTGTCTGTGTCTTACTTTCTCTGCGTCTGTCTGTCTGTGTGAAGGTATGTCTCTCTTCATCTGTTTGTGTGTGTGTGTCTTTTGTGTCTGTAGGTCATTTTTTTTGTTGTTGTTGTTGTCTATATGTATGTCTCTCTCTCTCTTTCTGTCTTTGTCTCCATTCCTCTCTCTTTCTCTCTCTCCCTCCCTTTCTCTCTTCTTCTTCTTCTTTCTCTGTCTCTCTCCCTCCCCCCACTTCTGCTCTCTCTCTTCTTCTTCTCACTCTTCTTCTTCCCCCCCTATTTTTCTTCCCTACCCCCACCCCCTCTTCTTCTTCTCTCTCTCCCCTCTTACTCTCCCCCTTCCTCCTCTCTCTGTCCCCTCCCTCCCTCTCTCCCTCTCTCTCCCTCTCCATCTTCCTCCCAACCTCACTCATTCTCCTATCACTTGGCATGTCCCTCTCCCCCTTCCCCTCCCCCTCACCCTCCACCAAAGGCTTCACTGTATTCACCCTAAAATTATAAACTAACGTCATTTTGACTTCTGCACTATTCAAGTGGATAGTTATTCTTCTTTTTCTCCTATTTAACTCTGTAGAAGGAGAAAAAAAATAGAGAGAGAGAGAGAGAGAGAGAGAGAGAGAGAGAGAGAGAGAGAGAGAGAGAGAGAGAGAGAGAGAGAGAGAGACAGAGAGAGAGAGAGAGAGAGAGAGAGACAGACAGACAGACAGAGAGAGAGAGAGGCAGAGAGAGAGAGACAGACAGACAGAGAGACAGAGACAGACAGACAGACAGACAGACAGACAGACAGACAGACAGACAGACAGGCAGAAAGTGAGAGACAGACAGACAGAGATTGAGACAGACAGACAGAGACAGACAGACAGCCAGACAGAGAGAGAGAGAAAGAGAGAGAGGAAAAAGGAAAGAAATGGAAAGAAGTCTCCATTGTAACAGACGTTCCCTGCATTTTTCATGACTCCAATTATTATAATGAGCTTTTGTATGTCTGTTTTGTTTTTAACCAAATGACTCATTACCATTATTACATTATTATTACTTTGCTCAAATGAAAAAATAAGATGAGAGTGCACTCGCTCGCACGTACATACACACAAACAAAAATAATCGTAATAATAATGATGGTAATAATAAAAAAAATGATGAGAATAAAAGTAGCAATAATAATGATAATAATGAAAACGGAAAATAGCAATAATTAAAGTAATGATGACGACAATAGAAACAATTACAATAACGAGGGCAATAATAATAAGAATGATAATAAGAATGATAATAGTAATAAAATGATAATAATATTAATAATGAAAATAATAATGATAATAATAATAATAATAGTAATAATAATAATAACAATGATAATAATAATAATGATAGTAATGATAATAATGATAATAATAAAGATAATGATAATAATAATAATAATAAATGATAATATAAAGAAAAACTAAATATGTATATATATATATATATATATATATATATATATATATATATATATATATATATATATATATATATATATATATATATATATATATATATATATATATATATATATATATATATATATATATATATATATATATATATATATATATATATATGTATCTATATATATATATATATATATATATATATATATATATATATATATATATATATATATATATATATATATATATATATATTTATACATATATAACATCAATGTAGAATAAAGAATATCAAAAACAAACTACATCCTACAACATGTACCTGAAAAACCCAACTCTAGCACAAAAAGAAAAAAAAAAAAAAAAAAAAATAGTAAGATTAATACGAGGCGCGAAGCCCTGCCCGCAATTGGCCCACCGCGTCGGAACAGCTTGTGCCAGCAAAAGCTGAAATTAATGAACTGGGTGTTTGTGAGTGGGCCGGGGGTGGGCAGAGTGGGTGGTGTGGATCTGGGGTAGGGTGGAGGAGGAGGGTAGGTGTAGGAGGGAGGGGGCGGAGGGAAGGAGGGGGTGGAGGGAAGGGGATAGGCAGAGAGACGGGCAGTGGGCGAAGGGAGAGGGTGGAGAGATGGGGGGAGGGAAAGGGGCGAGGTAGAGGGAAGGGGGTGGGAAGAAAGGGTGTGGAGTGGCAGGGAGATGGGGTGGGCGAGGGGTGGGCTGAGGGAGAGGAGTGGAGCGGAGGACGGGGTGGAGGAAGAGGATGGGCGGTGGATGGGGGTGGAGGGAAGGGGATAAAGAAAGAATGTGAGGAAGGAGGGAGAAGGGGTGGGCGGAAGGGGAAAGGATCGGGGTGGAGAGGGAAGAAGGGTGGCGGAGGAAGAGGTGTGGAGGGAAGGGGTGAGTGGAGGGGGGGGAGGGGTGTAAGAAATAAGGCTAAGAATTAAAGGAAAGATGGGAAAATGGGCGGCGGTGGGAGTGGGTGGGGTGGGAGGTGGGGCGGGCGAAGAGTGAGCGAAAGAGGAGGGAGAATGGGATAGATAGAGAGAGAAGGGAGGGAGAAAGGGGGAGGAGGAAGTAAGGGAGGATGTGAGAGAAAAATTGGAGGATGGGAAGATGAGAAAGAAGGGAGGGGAGTAGAGAGAAGGGAGGGTTTGAGGAAGAGGAGGGAGGAAGGGAGAAGGATAAGAAAAAATAAGGGAGAAGGATTATGGAAAAGTAGGTAAACGGGCGTGAGAAGAAGGTAAGCAAGAGAAAGATTGAAGAGTGAACAGGAAAGAAGTAATAATAAAAAATAGGGAGAGAGGAAGAGTGATGGGGTAAAAATGGGGGAGAAAATAAAGATGCAGAAGGAGAGGGAAGAAAAATGACGATAGGAAGAAGAATGGGGTGGGGAGAGGAGGGAGAGAAAGGAAGAAAAATAGGCATCTAAAAAAAAGGTAAAGAAAAATGGGAGGAAGTGTAAGGGAGAGAAAGGAGAGGGAGGAGTTTATTAAAAGAGTGGCATCGGAAAGCCAAATGGAAACTGAGGAATAGAGGAGGACGTAGAGGGGGGGGGCAGGAAGGGAAGGTAATATATGATGGGGGAGGGAGTGGTAGAGGCTGGGGAATAGGAGGACGTAGGAGGGGGGAAGGTGGAAGGAAGGTAATAATGATGGGGGGGTGGAGTGGCCGGCCTGAGGGAATGAGGATGATATAAGGGGGTAGGGAAGGTAATATGAGGGGGAGGTGAGGGGATGGGACTTTGAAAAAGAGGATGGGATTAGATGAGGGTGATGGGGTGGGGGAATTGGAGAGAGAGGGGGAGGAGGGAGGGAGAGGGAGGGTAAGGGAGATAGGAGAGGAAAATATGCTAGGGAGGTGAATTGATATAGAATTTATTAAGGCGAGATGAAGAAGGGAGATTAAAAACAGAATGAGCGAGAGGGAGATTGGAGAAAAAAATAAGAAAGGGAGAAAAATGAGTGAGGGAAAAAGAGGTGATATAAGAAAGGGAGAAAAATGAGTGAGGGAAAAAGAGGTGATATAAGAAAGGGAGAAAAATGAGTGAGGGAAAAAGAGGTGGTATAAGGAAGGGAAGATAGATGGAAATAGATGTAATAATGATTCTCATCTCTCTCCCTTGCTATGTTACCTTGTCTGTTTCTATCTCCCTATGTCTTCCTCTTCCTTTCTATCGTCTCATATCTTTCTGTGTTTTCTATACCTCTGCTAGTTCTATGTATATACTTATACCTCGTTCTTAAACATATATATATATATATCTCTCTCTCTCTACCATATATATATATATATATACTCTCTCCTCTGTCTCTATCTCCTCTCTCTCTCTGTCTCTCTCATGCTCTCTCCCTCCTGCTGTCTCTCACCTCGCCCACCTGCCTGCTCTCCTTCCTCCCTCCGTCAGTAACCTTCTATCTCTCTTCACCTAGACACACTCCCCGCCCCCTTTCTCTATCTCTCTCTCTCTTTCTCTCTGCTCTTTCTCTCCCTCCCTCTCTCCTCCGCCCTCTCTCCCTCCCTTCCTCCCCCTCCCTCCTTCCTCTCTTTCTCTCTCCTCCTCCCCCTCTCTCCCTCCCTCCCTCCCCCCTCTCTTCTCCCTCCTCCCCCCACCTCTCACCACTCACTCTCTCCGTCCCCTCCTCTCTCTCCCTCCCCTCTCCTTCCCAAGATGAAGTAGAGTGAACATGGCGTGTTAATGAGTGAAATTATATGCCACTTGACGTTTCCATTAACAATATAGCCCGGAAGGAGAGTACCAACAGGAACTTTTTTTCAATGGAAAAAAACTTTTTTTTTATTTATTTTTGTAAATATATATACATGTATATGTATATATATATATATATATATATCTTTATACATATATATATATATATATATATATATATGTATATATATATATATATATATATATATATATATATATGTATATATATATATGTATATATATATATATATATATATATATATATATATATATATATATATATATATATATATATATATATAGAGAAAGAGAGAGAGAGAGAGAGAGAGAGAGAGACAGAGAGACAGACAGAAAGAGAGAGAGAGAGAGAGGGGGAGGGAGGGAGAGAGAGAAAAAGAGAGAGAGAAGAACAAGAGAAGGAACAAGGCGAAGAACGCAATACGATAAAGACAAAAAAAAAAAGAAGGAAAGAGAGAGAGAGAGAGAGAGAGAGAGAGAACAAAGTAGGAAGGAACGAGGCGAAGAACGCAAGAAATCGAGAAAGCAAAAAGAAGGAAAGAGAGAGACAGAAAGAAGAACAGAGAAGAATTTTGGGCAAGAACGCAAGAGATAGAGAGACAAAAAGATAAGGAAAGAGAGAAAGCGAGAGAGCGAGAGAGAGAAAAAGAAAGAGAAAGAGAGAGAGAGGGAGAAAGAGAGAGAGAGAGGGAAAGGAGCAGAAACGACAAGAGAGAGAGAGGGAGAAAGAGAGAGAGAGCGAGAGCGAGAGGGAGAATAAGAGAGAGAGAGAGGGAAAGGAGCAGAAACGACGGCATTGGAACCTAGTCCTACCGGGGCTTAGTCCTATAACGCGCAGGAGTCTTTCCGTAAAAGGAATAGTTCGTTCATATATCAGAAACCCGGAGAAAAGAACAGTAAATAGTCCGAAGTTTCACACTACGAGGAAGCCAAACGAGGCCTTTCGGACGCGGGGAGAACGCTCGTATTACGCAAAGAAACGGACATCTGGCATCGCGAAGGGGGAGAGAGCGAAGGGGGGAATAAAGATGGATGAAGCAATGAAAAGAAAAAGACTCTTACAGGGGTTATTTGGTACCGGGTTCTGATGATGGAAGTGCCATAACGTCAGAGAAATACAGAGACAGACCGTGGGAAAGGGAAGGTAAGGAGGAGAGAGAGAGAGAGGAGATGGGGAGAGAAAGACACAGAGAGAGGGAGAGGGAGAGAGACGGAGGGAGGGGGAGTTAACAGGCAGAGAGAGAGAGTAGAGAAAGAAGAGAGAGAGAGAGAGGGGGAGAGGACAGACAGAGAAAAAGAGAAAAGAGAGGGACAGGTGGAGGGAGACAGAGACAGAGGAGAGAGAGAGAGAGAGAGAGAGAGAGAGGGAGAGAGAGAGAGAGAGAGAGAGAGAGAGAGAGAGAGAGAGAGAGGGAGGAAGTAGGAGGAGAGAAAGACTGACAGAGCGACAGATAGACAAAGGGAGAAAGATACAGAGAGGCAGACAGACTGACATAAAGAGAGAGATGACAATAACTAAAAGAGAGAGAGATAGATAGATAGAGAGAAGAGAAGAGAAAAAAAGAGAAGAGAAGAGAAGAGAAGAGAAGAGAGAAGAGAGAGAGAGAAGAAAGAGAGAGAGAGACTGATCGCAAAAGAAATGAAAGAAATCAAATCGATAAAACCAAAGGATAAATACCCAGAGAAGAGGAAGGGGAAAAATTCGACCTACGAGACCATACTTCAAAAAGAAAAAGAAAAGAAAAGAAGAAGAAGAAGAAGAAGAAGAAGAAGAAGAAGAAGAAGAAGAAGAAGAAGAAGAAGAAGAAGAAGAAGAAGAAGAAGAAGAAGAAGAAGAAGAAGAAGAAGAAGAAAGAAGAAGAAGAAGAAGAAGAAGAAGAAGAAGACTCGCTCCCTGACACTGCCATCGGTCAATTTTCCTTCCTCGTGAATTATCATCATCATTATCCAATTGTCCAATCACTCATGTCCATTTTCTTTCCCTTTTTTCACCCTTCACTTCCATCCATTAATTCCTCTAATCCTCTCATTACCCAAAATGACCATTACCATCGACTATCGTGATAATCCACCCCTTGTTATAGCGAAGGTATCGAAGTACTGGTCGGCATAAGTGGTGGTCGTAGGAAGCTAAATCAAAACATGACGGTAATTGCAACTGTTATTGCCACCGATGGAAATCTTTGTTGATACAGTCCCCAGCCTTTGTTGTACTGTCGTTCCTCGCGTTGCAGTCGTGATCAAATCTGCATAGATGAATTCAGATCGTATTGCTGCAATAACAAGGCAGATACAGCTGGCATAGAGCAGCTGCAGGATGCGCTGAGCTGCTTGACGATCCCGCGGAGGCGAGCTGTTCGATGGGGTTATTATATTGCTCTCTCTCTCCTCGTTCTTCTTTTCTTCCTCCTCTTCTTTTCTATCTTTTCTTTTTCTTTATTTCTCCTTCTTGTTCTCTTTTCATACTTCCTTTTTTCTTCTGTCTTTCCTTTCTCTGCATTTCTTCCTCTCGTTCTCCTTTCCTCTTTCTTTTTTATTCTATCTTTCCTTTCTCTGTATTTCTACTTCTCGTTTTCCTTTCCTTCTCCTTTTTGCTTCTATCTTTCCTTTTTCTGTATTTCTCCTTCTTGTTCTCCTTTCATACTTCCTTTTTTGCTTTTATCTTTCATTTGTCTGTATTTCTCCTTCTCGTTCACCTCTCCTCCTTTTTGCTTCTATCTTTCATTTGTCTGTATTTCTCCTTCGTCTTGTTCTTTCATACTTTTTGCTTCTATCTTTCCTTTCTCTGTATTTCTTCTTCTCGTTCTCCTTTCCTCTTTCTTCTCTCTTCTATCTTTTCTTTCTCTTTGTTCTCTTCGTTTCTGTTCTTCTATCTTCTTGGTATCTTATTTATATTCATATTCCTGCTTATCTTTCTCCTTTCGTCTCCTTATCATCGTCTAGATCAAATTTTCTTCCATGCTCACTCCGTCCTTCTTTTTTCCGTTATATTTCCTTCTATTCGCCCTTTCGCCTTCATTTTCTCTTCCTCCTCCTCTTCCCTACCTCCAGTTCTCCAATTGTCCATCTCATTCTTACTCTCCTTTTCTCCCCCTCGCAAATTACCTCACTTCCTTTCTTTCACAATAGTTTCCTTCTCCCTCATTTCTCCTTACACCTTCCTTTTACTGGGTGTCTCCTCCTCTCCCCTCTCCTTTCTCCCCGTACCCCTCTCGAGAGCTACCATCCCCTCCCTATTTTACTCGGTATTTCCCCTCTCTCTTCTCCCCTCTCCCCTCGCTCCCTCACCTTCCCTCACCTTCATCTCTTTCCTGGAGCTCTTACTTCTTCTCAGTTTCTCCTCTTGCATCCTCTTCAGTCCCCATCAACTTTTTTTTTTTTTTTGCCTTTTCTCTCTCTCTCTCTCTTCCCCTATCTTTATTTAAAATTCCCACCTTTTGTCCCTCCCTGAGATCCTCTAATCCCTCTCTTCCCCCTTCATTTACTCTATCTCTTCCCCTATCTTGACTTAGGTCCCCCCTTTCCCCTCCCTAGATCCTCAAGGCTCCCTCTATTCCCCCTTCCTTCCCCCTTTATCTCTTCCCCTATCTTTATTTGAATTCCCCCTTTCCCCCTCCTAGATCCACTCCTCCCTCTATTCCCTTCCTTCCCCCTTATCTCTTCCCCTATCTTTATCTAGGTCCCCCTTTCCCCTCCCTAGATCCAACCCGTCCCTCTGTTAACCCCTCCTTCCCCTTTATCTCTTCCCCTATCTTTATTTAGTTTCTCCCATTCTTCCCACCTCCTCTAGATCCACCCCGTCCCCCATTTCCCTCCTCCCTGCCCTCTCCCTCCCATTTCCCTCTTCCCGTATCTCTACTTAGGTCCGCCCATTCTTCCCACCCATTCTAGTTCCACCCCGTCCCTCTCCTCCCCCCTCCCTCCCCTTTTCCCTAGAATGCACCCGCGCCTCCCTTTCCCTCCTCCCTCCACTCTCCCTCCCTCCCTCTTTATTTGGGTCCCCCTTTCCCCTCCCTAGACCCACCTTCTCCTTTCCTCTCTCTCCTCCCTCCCTCTCCCTAGGTCCACTTCAATCACCACTTTCCCTCCTCCCTCTGCTCTCCCTCTTCCCTTTCTTTATTTAGGTCCTCCCTTTCCCTCCCTCGATCCACCCCTTCCCTCTCCCCCCTCTCCCACAGATGCACCCCGTGTCCCCCCTGCCCTCCTCCCTCCATTCTCCCTCCTCTCCCTGCTGCTTCTGGTCTGCACTTCCCTCCCTCCCCTAAGATCTGCTTCACGTCCCTCTATTCCCCCTCCCCTCCCTCTCCCTCTCTTCTCTCCCTCCTCCTCCTCCGTCCCTCCTATTCCCTCTCTCCCTCCCTCTCCTCTTCCCTCCCTCCATCCCTCCGTCCCTCTGTCCCCCCTCCCTCCCTCTCCTCTTCCTCTCCCTCCCTCCCTCCTCCCTCTCCCTCTTCCCTCCCTCCCTCTCCCCCTCTCCTGCACTTCCCTCCCTCCTCCCCATCTCCCTCACCTCTTCCTCTTCCCTCCCTCCCTCCCCTCTCTTCTTTCCCTCCCTTTCCCTCCTCTCCCTCTTCCTCCCCTCCTCCCCTCTCCTCTTCCCCTCCTCCCTCCCTCCTCTCCCTCTTCCCTCCCTCCCTCTCCTCCGTCCTCTGTTCTCCTCCCTCCCCTCTCCCTCTGCTCCTCCCTCCCCCTCAAATGCTTTATTCCCTCCTGCCTCCCCTCCCTCTTCCTCCATCTCCTCCTCTCCCTCTTCTTCCCTCCCTCCCTCTCCTCTTCCTTCCCCTCCTCCTCCTCTTCCTCCCCTCTCCCACTTTCCCTCCCTCCTTTCCTCCTCCTTCCTTTTCCCCTCCCTCCCTCTTCTTTTCTCCCTCTTCCCTCCCTCCTCCCTCCCCTCCGTCCCTCTATTCCCCCTCCACCTCCCTCTCCCTCTATTCCCCTCCCTCCTTCCTCTCCCTCTTCCTCCCTCTCCTCCCTCTTCCTCTCTTCCTTCCCTCCCCCTCCCTCTCCCTCTATTCCCCCTCCTCCACTCTCCCTCTTCCCTCCCTCCCTCCCCTCTCCCTCTTCCCTCCCTCCCTCCCCTCTCCCTCTTCCCTCCCTCCCCTTTCCCCAACGCATTGCGAAGGGACAGCGAATGGACAGTCAGTCAGCACAAAGTTTGCAATGAGCACCTGTCCAACTCCGACCGCGGTACTGCTTCCTCCATCTTCTTCTTCTCCGTCTCTCTCTCTTTTCTCCTTTTTTTCTCTCTCTTCGTAATGCGATGTCGTTCTAGAAGAATGTTCAATGATTGGATCGGATAAAACGTTTTGGGAGTTCTAATGGTTTATAAAAGTTTATAAAGGATAGGATGGAACGAAGTAGATTGTGTGGAAAGATGGAGGAAGTTAGTGTAGGCAGCTGGGTTAAAGACAGCAATATACTTACCGTTTAAGATTATTAGATAGGGAAAGGGAGAGAGAGAGAGAGAGAGAGAGAGAGAGAGAGAGAGAGAGAGAGAGAGAGAGAGATACGTTATTAATGTTATATACTTTACATTGCAGAGACAGAGTTAAGACAGAGACAGAGACAGATAGACATAGACAGAGAGAGAGAGAGAGAGAGAGAGAGAGAGAGAGAGAGAGAGAGAGAGAGAGAGAGAGAGAGAGAAAGAGAGAGAGAGAGAGAGAGAGAGAGAGAGAGAGAGGAAAGATGTTACAGAAAGGGATTAGAGGAAAGTTAGACTAGAAAAAGAGTTGTTATTTAGACAGAGATAGATATAGATAGAGAGAAAGAAAGAGAGAGAGACCTACAGTAGCATCACCGAATAGAAAAACAAGAGAACCACCAGAACCCAAACCGGATCTAATGAAACTCTTATATCATGGCGACTGAAGCTAAAACTTTATTGCTATTTCAAGAGCAACATCACCCTCCTCCCATTTTTTCTTCCATATTTGTCTGTCTGTCTCAATTCTCCTGCTTTCTTCCCTCCCTTAACTCTTTCTCGCTTTCACTCCCTCTGGTTTTGTCTATAATCTCCTTTTTTTCTCCTTGCTGCCTCTTCTCCTTTCTATAAGTCGTCCCTTATCTCCCTTTCCTTCTCTCCCGCCATTTCCTCCCTCTTCTTTTTCATTTCCTCCTACTCTCCCTCTTTCCTCCCCCTCTCTCTCTCCTCTCTCCCTCCCTCCGTCTCCCCCTCTTACCTTTCATCCCTCTCCCCTCTCTCCCTCCCTCCCTCTCCCCCTCTTACCTTTCATCCCTCTCTCTCTCCCTCTCCCCCCTCTTTCCTCTCTCCTCTCTCTCCCTCCCTCCTTACCTGTCAATCCACCTTAACGAAAGCCTGGTGAGGGAAGGTTGACAAGGGGAAGAGAGAAAGAGAGACAGACAGACAGACAGACAGTCAGAAACAGAGAGAACTCGGAAAAAATCAGTCTTCGAAAGGGACAGAAAGAGAGATAAAGAGCCGGAAAGAGAGACGAAAGAGGAGAGAGAGGAAGGATCAGAAAGAGAGACGAAAGATGAGAGAGAACAGGGCCGAGAGGGAGACGCAGAAAAGAGAGAGAGAGACAGAGGAAGGAATAGAAAGAGAGACGAAAGAGGAGAGAGAGGAAGGAACAGAAAGAGAGACGAAAGAGGAGAGAGAACAGGGCCGAGAGGGAGACGCAGAAAAGAGAGAGAGAGACAGAGGAAGGAATAGAAAGAGAGACGAAAGAGGAAAGAGAGAGAGAGAGGAAGGAACAGAAAGGGAGACGAAAGAGGAGAGAGAACAGGGGCCAGAGAGGAGATGGAAAACTGAGAGAGAGAGAGAGGGGAAGTGAATAGAAAGAGAGACGAAAGAGGAAAGAGAGAGAGAGAGGAAGGAACAGGGAAAGGGAGACTGAACGAAGGAGAGAGAACTGTAAGAGCCGAAGAATTAAGAAGGGGAGCATAGAGAGAGAGAGAGAGAGAGAGAGAGAGAGAGAGAGAGGGGGCAGCTCCCATCAACAACACTTGAGCCCCAGGAGTCAGTGACGTGGCCCTCCCATAACTCCTACACACAGAGTCAGGGGGGGGGGGGGGGAGTTTGTGAGTAATCAGAGACATCGTGAGTTTAATTAGATAATGGCGCTGGGATGGTACGAGATACGACATGCCAGGGTAGGTGCAGCGAGGGGCGAGTGCGGGGAGGGTGGGAAGGAGAACGAGGAGTGAGGTAGAGAAAAGGAAGTGGAGGAGGCAGTGAGGTGGTGGTGCGAGGAGGGAAGGAGGGGGGTGAGGTAGGGTGGAGTGGGGGAGGGAGTGGGTGAGGCGAGGGTGGAGTGAGGGTGGGAGGGGGTGGAGCGGAGCTGGGAGGGAAGGAGGGGTGAGGTGAGGGTGGAGTGGATGGGGTGAACGGACTGAGGGGGTGGAAGTGAGGTACTAGCGAGAGAGGGAGGGAGTGTGGGGGCAGGAGTAGTCTTAGAAGGAGGAGTGGGAAGAGAGGAGGAGAGAAAGAAGGGGAAGAGAGAGGGAGGAGAGAAAGAGGAGATGAGAGGAAGAAGAAGAGGAGAAGTGGGAGGGAGAAGGTGGGAGGGAGAAGTGGGAGGGGAGGTGGGAGTCGAGAGGTGATGTTGGGTGTGGGAGGAAAGAGGCAGGAGAGGAGGGAGGAAAGGGAACGAATGAAGAGAAGAAGGAAGGATAAAAAGGGGACATTGGGAATAATAAAGGAACACAAGGGAGAGAGGAGGAAAAGGGAGGGAGGAAAAAGGGGAGATGAAAGCGAAGGAAAGGTAGATAAAGGAAGACTAAAAAAGGAAGGCATGAGTGAGAAAACAGGAACAAATGGAGAAAGTGAAAGGGGGAGGGAAGGAGAGGGAGGAAGAAAGTAAAGGTAAAAAGGAAGGGAGGTGACAGCGAAGGATAGGGAGAAGGAGGGGAAGAAAGAGAAGAATAAAGAAAAGGGAGGATGCGAGACGAGGAAGATAAACTAAGTTAGAAGTGTTGAAGGGAGAAATGAGAAAGGGAGAAGAAGGAAGTAGTATCGAAGGAATGAGAGAAGGATCTAGAGAAGACAAGAGAAGGAGGAAATAGCATAAGATAAGACAAGGAGAAAGGAAACAGGAAAAAAAGGAGGGAGAAATAATAAGAGCAAAGAAGGGAGGAAGGAAAGAGACAGATAAAAAAAAAAAAGAAAAAAAGAGACAAAGAGAAGAGGAGACAGGAACAAAAAGTAAAAAAAAAAAAAAAAAGGGAAAATAATAACTGCAAAGAAGGATCCAGAATAACAACCACACAAACACACACAAACACACAACACACAACCCGAAGCCGCAGAACCCACACAGCGAGCGAGAGAGCAATTCCTCTACGGACATTTTCTCCGCAGAATATTTACGCACGAACAATGTTGTTTTTTTTTTTTTTTTTTTTTTTTGCATCGCTCGCCGACAAGTTCTCTTCGTCCCATTTGTTTTGGGCGAAGGGCGACGTGGCGCTGTCTTTGCGTTGTCAAGGAAGACTTTATTTGTTTTTGGGGGGGAGGTATTTGGGTCATTATTGAGTTTGGATTAATAATCTGGTTGCATTTTGGTTGTGAGGATTATATGGTTGTTTGGTTGTGAAAGATTATATAGTTTGTTTGGTTGTGGAGGTTACTGTAGTTTATTGTTGGTTGTGAGGGATTCCATGTGGTTGTTTGGTTGTGAGGTTATATGGTTGTTTGGTTGTGAGGTTATATGGTTGTTTGGTTGTGAGGTTATATGGTTGTTTGGTTGTGAGGTTATATGGTTGGGTGGTTGGATGGATGGTTAGATGGTCTTTTAGTTAGGTGGTTGGCTGGTTGTTTGGTTGTGAGGTTATATATTTGGTTAGTTGTATGGTTAGATGGTCTTTTGGTTAGGTGGTTGGGTGGTTGTTTGGTTATGAGGTTATATGGTTGGGTGGTAGGATGGTCAAATGGTCTTTTGGTTAGATAGGTTGGGTGGTTGGATGGTTAGATGGTCTTTTTGTTAGGTGGTTGCCTGGTTGTTTGGTTGTGAGGTTAGATGGTTTGTTTAGTTGCTGAGAGGTTATATGGTTTGGGTGGTTGGATGGATGGTTAGATGGTCTTTTGGTTAGGTGGTTGGCTGGTTGGTTGGTTAGGTTGTTGGCTGGTTGTTTGGTTGTGAGGTTATATGGTTGGTTGGTTGGTTGTGAGGTTATATATTTGGTTAGTTGGTTGGATGGTTAAATGGTCTTTTGGTTAGGTGGTTGGGTGGTTGTTTGGTTATGAGGTTAGATTGTTGAGTGGTTGGATGGTTAGATGGATTCAGATGGTCTCTTAGTTAGATGGTTGGGTGGTTAGATGGTCTCTTAGTTAGATGGTTGGGTGGTTAGATGGTCTCTTAGTTAGATGGTTGGGTGGTTAGATGGTCTCTTAGTTAGATGGTTGGGTGGTTAGATGGTCTCTTAGTTAGATGGTTGGGTGGTTAGATGGTCTCTTAGTTAGATGGTTGGGTGGTCAAATGGTCCTTTGGTTAGATGGTTGAATGGTTGGGTGGTTAAATGGTCTTTTGGTTGGATGGTCAAATGGTCTTTTGGTTAGATGGTTGGATGGTCAAATGGTCTTTTGGTTGGATGGTCAAATGGTCTCTTGGTTAGATGGTTGGGTGGTTGGATGGTCAAATGGTCTCTTGGTTAGATGGTTGGGTGGTTGGATGGTCAAATGGTCTTTTGGTTGGATGGTCAAATGGTGTCTTGGTTAGATGGTTGGGTGGTTGGATGGTCAAATGGTCTTTTGGTTGGATGGTCAAATGGTCTCTTGGTTGGATGGTTAAATGGTCTCATGGTTAGATGGTTGGGTGGTTGGTTTGTCTAGTATTTTTTTATCGATTTTGTTTGGTTGATTATGTCTTGTTTGGTTGGTTGGTTATAAGGTTGGATGGTTGGTT
>NC_091587.1:24062508-24067508 GCF_042767895.1 Penaeus vannamei | reverse complement strand
TATATATATATATATATATATATATATATATATATATATATATATATATATATATAAGAAGTGAAATAAGTCTGTTTTGATTACTTGGTCATCCTCCTCTTCAATATTGTCACAAAGGAAAAAATATAATAATGATAAAATTAGTAATCGGATGCTCAACAAACACCGTTATTTTTTTTATCTTTGTTAATAAAAAAAACTTATTTGAAAGAAAGAAAAGAAGAAAAAGGAAATAATTTAGAAATGAATTCAAAGCCAAAGCCAAAGCCAACGAACACGATGGCTCGAAAACTGTATTACTGGCGTTCCCTTAATGAAGATATGACCCTTTCAAAAAACCCTATTTCTCCCCTCGCCCTTCTCTTCAATCTCCCTTCCCCCTCCTCCACCCTCTTTCCCTCTCTCCCTCCCCTCAATCTCACCATTCTCTTGTTTTTTCCCTCTCCCCTTGCCCCTGTCCTCCCTCCCCTCTCTTATGCTTCTTTCCCCTCTCCCCCTCTCCCCCTTTCTCTTCCCTCTCCCTGTCCCTCCCTACTCCCTCCCCTCCCTTCTCCCTCTCATCCTCCCCTCCTCCCTCTCTCCCTCCCCTCCCTCTCCCCACTCCCCCTCACCACCCTCCAACCCCCTCCATTCCTCCCTCGCAATCACCTCAACCTTCCTCTTCCTTCTCTCTCTCTCTCTCCCTCGTCCAGCCCTCACCCCCTCCCACCCTCCTTCCCCATCCCCCACCCTCCCTCCCCCACCCCTACCGTCCACACCTCTAACCCTCCCTCCACACCCCTACCGTCCACACCCCCTCTCCCTCCCCCACTCCTACCGTCCACACCCTCCCCCTCTCCCTCCACACCCTCCACCCCTACCGTCCACACACCCCTCCCTCCCTCCCCACCTCTACCGTCCACACCCCTCCCTCCCTCTCCCACCCCTACCGTCCACACCTCCCTCCCCACCCTCCCTCCCTACCGTCCACACCTCTAACCTCCCTCCACACCCTCCCTCCACACCCTCCACTCCTACCGTCCACACCCCTCCCTCCCTCCCCGCCCCTACCGTCCACACACCCCTCCCTCCCTCCCCCACCCCTACGTCCACACCTCTAACCCTCCCTCCCCGACCCCTACCGTCCACACACAACCCCTCCCTCCCCACCCCTACCGTCCACACACCCTCCCTCCCTCCCCACTCTCTCTACCGTCCACACCTCCTCTCCCTCCCTCCCCACCACCCTCCCTCCCCACCCCTACCGTCCACACTCCCTCCCTACCCCACCCCTACCGTCCACACCCCCCTCCCTCCCTCCCCACCCCTACCGTCCACCCCCTCACTCCCTCCTCCACCCTACCGTCCACACCCTCCCTCCCTCCCCTACCCCTACCGTCCACACACCCTCCCTCCCTCCCTACCCCACCCTTACCGTCCACACCCTCCCTCCCTCCCTCCCCCCACCCCTACCGTCCACACCCTCCCTCCCTCCCCACCCCTCCCTCCTCCACCCTACCGTCCACACCCTCCCCTCCCTCCCCCACCAACCCTCCCTCCCCCACCACCCCTACGTCCACTCCCCCCACCACCCCTCCTTCCCCATCCCCCACCCCCTCCCTACCGTCCACACCACCCCTTCCTCCCCACCCCCTCCCACCCTCCTTCCCCATCCCCACCCACTCCCACCCTCCTTCCCCCTCCCCCACCCCCTCCCTCCCCACCCTCCCACCCTCCTTCCCCATCCCCCACCCCCTCCCACCCTCCCTCCCCCACCCCTCCCTCCCTCACACCCTCCTTCCCCTCCCCCACCCCCTCCCCCACCCACTACCGTCCACACCTCTAACCCTCCGAACGTAAAACTTCTGACGTATGCAAATGCGGTCATTACAGAAGACAGATGCCCCCGTTACCCGGCACTACTAAAAGATTAGTGTTGTAACCGCCCTCCTCCTCGCCTTATTGTGGTTGTCTTCGGCCCTGTTCCTCTGTCTTTCTGCCTGTTGTTTCTGATTTTGTATTTTTTTTTTTAATTCTCTCTCTACTTTCTGTGTTATTATTTTCGTGTTTTTTTTTTTTTTTTTTTTTTTTTTTTGCTTTTTTTTGGGGGGGAGGGAGGGAAGGGGTTGTATGTGTGTCTTTTATTCCTGTATCGGTTTTGGGTGTGCGTTGAGTCTAACTGGGGTTCTGTGTGTCTCTTTGTTCTGTCCTTCCCTTTCTCTCTATTTTTTTCTTTGTGTGTAGCTGATTCTGTTTCTTTTTTTTCTCTCTCTTTCCCTCCTTTCCCTTCTTTTGTTCTCTTTTTTTCTCTCTTTCTGTGCGCTCTATCTCTCTCTCTTACTTTGTCTCACCTTCCCTCTCTCTATCTTTGTATATATCTATCTATCTCTCTCTTAATCTCTTTCTCTTTCTTACTTTCAATATCTCTCTCTTGTGTATCTAACCCTCTCATCCTCTCTTTTCTCTCTCTTTCCCTTTCTCTTTCTCCTCCTCACTCTCCTTATCTCCCCCTCTCTCGCTCTCCCTTATCTCCAGAAATCCAAATATCAAACTGTCTTGATTTCATCCTTTCTCCTCTTTCTTCGCCGTGAAATTATCGGCCAAGATCTCGCTTCTCTTATTTCTTCTTTGTCTTATTCTCTGACAAAGAGTGAAATGACTTTCTGTTTCTCATTCTGACTCATTCAGTTTTTTTTTCTTTCTTTCTTTCTTTCATTTTTTTTAGTCTGTTCTTATCGTTTTATTCAAGTGGTGTTGTTATTTGAGTTATTGTTATGTTGTTTCGAAATTTTACGATAATTGTTATTGTTGTTATCATCGTTATTGTTATTGGTATTGAGACTAGAATTAGCAATAGTATTGATATAAATATTTTTTAATGATGCGATTATTAGCATTATTAGCATATTTTTAGTAACTTAATGATCAATATCATTTGTAATGAAGATTAAGATAATCCCAGTTTGAGCTTATTCCTCATAATGATTACTACAATTACAATCAACATTTTCCCTTCTTTATCATGAATCTTTTGTTATCGTTATCATCATCATTAAAGATGTTGTCGTTGATGTATCAGCAACAAAGAGAAAACCAAATACACAGAACAACAACAACAACAAAAAAAACATAAACATTTTTTTTTCTTCCTTAAATGTTATTATTCGGCAGCAGGTGCAATAGGCATTAAAACCTGAAATCCATCCAACTCTTTTAAAACACAGCCACGCACTGCAATCAAGGGAATACAATTAATGGGGGGGAGAAGAGGTGAGACTAATACATATTCAAGATAGCCTGAAAATGAAAAAAAAAAAAACAACAAAAAAAAAAAGAACAGCTGACTAATGCTAAGAATAGACGTGAAATGGTAGTACCCATTTCAAAGGAGGTGAAGGACACGGTTACAGGGAATCTGGAATTATTTGACAGCCTGGCAGGGGAAATTGGACTTCCGTCGTTAAACAGATGAGGTAACAAGCGTTCATTTATTTCTCTGTCACCCTGTAATTACGGCTCTCGACCATTTAATTCTGAGGAAAGGGAGGGGAAAAAATGAACCAAGTCTTGAGGGGGAAAGTTTGGTGTGTTTTCTCTCTCTCTCTCTCTCTCTCTCTGTTTCTGCCTCTCCCTCTTTCTCGCTGTCTCTCTCTCTCTCTCTCTCTCTCTCTCTCTCTCTCTCTCTCTCTCTCTCTCTCTCTGTCTGTTTCTGCCTCTCCCTCTTTCTCGCTGTCTCCCTCGCTCTTTCTCGTTCTATATCTATCTTTCTCTCTATCTCCCCTTTCTCTCTCTCTCTATCTCTGTCTCTCTCTCTCTCTCTCTCTCTCTCTCTCCCTCTCTCTCTCTCTCTCTCTCTCTCTCTCTCTCTCTCTCTCTCTCTCTCTCTCTCTCTCTCTCTCTCGCTCTCTCTCTCTCTCTCTCTCTCTCTCTCTCTCTCTCTCTCTCTCTTTCTCTTTCTCTCTCTCTTTCTCTTTCTCTGTCTCTGTCTCTGTCTCTGTCTCTTTCTCTATCTCTGTCTCTGTCTCTGTCTCTCTCTCTCTCTCTCTCTCTCTCTCTCTCTCTCTCTCTCTCCCTCTCTCCCTCTCTCTCTCTCTCTCTCTCTCTCTATCTCTCTCTCTCTCTCTCTCTCTATATATATATATATATATATATATATATATATATATATATATATATATATATATATATATATATATATATATATATATATATTCAATTTCTTTTATTATCTCTTTTCTCTCGCTTTTCATTCCTGATTTCTTTGATGTACGATTCTTTGTCTGTTTCTTCGAGTTTGTGTCTTTTGTTTCCTTTTTCTTTGTCTTACTTTTTATCTGCTATTTACGTTTATCCAATGCCTTTGTTAGTTTATCTGTCTCATTATCTGTCTGTCTGTCTGTCTGTCTCTCTCTGTCTGTCTGTCTGTCTGTCTGTCTCTTTCTCTCTCTTTCTATGTCTGTCTGTGTGTGTGTCTGTCTATCTGTCTGTCTGTCTGTCTCTCTCTCTGTCTTTTCTTCTTCTTCTTCGCTTCCACTCTCTTGCTCTCTTTTATTCTTCCTGCTCACTTTCATTTCTCCCTGTCCTTCATTTTTCCTTCCTTCTCTCTTCTTTTCTTCCCTTTCTTCCTCTTTTCCTTTCTCTCACCCCATTCCTCTTCTTCGTTTTATCCTCCTCCTCCTTCTTTCCTTCTTCCCCTACCCTTTTCTCCTTCCCTTATTCCTATCTTCGTATCTTTCCTATCTCATTCTTCTTTCCCTTCGTTTCTCCCTCTTCCTCTTCCTCTCCTTTCGATTTTCCCCTTTCTCTTCCCCCTCCGTTTCCCTCTCCTTCTCCTCTTCCTATTCCTCATTCAACTCGTCCGCTTTCTCCCTCCTCCTTCCCCTCTTACCAAAATCATCCCATGTTCCTCTCCACATCCTCCTTTTTCTCTTTCTTTCTCCATTTCTCTTTCCATCCGTTTCCCCCTCCGTCTCCTCTTCCTATTCCTCTCCTTCTCTTCCTCCCCTCTCCTTCTTCTCCAC
>NC_091587.1:24052508-24057508 GCF_042767895.1 Penaeus vannamei | reverse complement strand
GCGTGCGTTTGTGTGTACATATATGTATCAAGTAAGATAGATAGAATGAGATAGAGAAAAGTTTTTCATATCGTATTAAAGACAGCAAATAAAAAAAAAAAAAATTCTCACAGTCAAGGAAAGAAGATCCTTTCGGGGAAAAGAGAGAGAGAGAGAGAGAAAGAGAGAGAGAGAGAGAGAGAGAGAGAGAGAGAGAGAGAGAGAGAGAGAGAGAGAGAGAGAAGAACGAGAAAAGAAAGAAAAGAAAGAGCGAGAGAAAGAAAGAAAGAGAGAGAGAGAAAGAAAGAAAGAGCGAGAGAAAGAAAGAGAGAGCGAGAGATAGAAAGAGAGAGCGAGAGAAAGAAAGAAAGAAAGAGAGAGAGAGAGAAATAGACAGAGACAGAAAGATAGAATGAAAGAAAAAGCAAGAGAAAAAAAATAAAAAAAAAGAAAAAAAAAAAAACAAATAGAAAGGAAAAAAGAAAAAAAGCCCCCACCTACCCCCCCACCCCCCCAAAAAAAAAAGAAAACGCGATTCGAGGCGTAACTGCACCGCAGACTTTCCCCAACAGGAAAACTTTCTCCACCAAACTATTTTGCGGCGATCGAAAAGCACCAACTGGATGATCTGATTAGGCTCGGCGAGGAACTGCGGGGGAAGTGAGGGACGGGAGATTAGGGAGGGGGGAGAGGGGAAATGGGGAGGGAGGGATAGAGGGAGGGAGGGGAGGGAGAGAGGAAATGGGGAGGGAGGGTGGGAGGAGAGAGGGAGAGAGGGAGATTAGGGATGGGGGAAATGGGGAAGGATAGGGAGAGGGGGAAAGGGGTAGGGAGGGAGATTAGGGAGAGGGAGGGGGAGGGGCAGGGAAGGGGGAGGGAAAGGGGGTAGGAAGGGGAGACAGGAGAGAGAGGAGGGGAGGGAAAGGGAGGGATAGGGAGGAGGGGAAAGGGGTAGGGGGGAGATTAGGGAGGGAGGGGAGGAAATGGGGAGAGGGAAATGGGGAGGGGAGGGATAGGGAGTAAGGGAGGGGAGGAGGGGAGGGTGAGGGAAGGAGGGAGGGAGGGAAGAAAGAGAGAGAGAGGGAAGGAGAAAGGGTAGAGGGAGGGAGAGAGAGAGAGAGATGGAGGGAGGGTGGGAAGGAGAAGAGGAGGAGGGAGAGAGGGGGAAAAGGAGGGAGGGATGGAGAGAGGGGTTAGGGAGGGAAGGAAGAGAGAGGAGAGAGAAGAAGAAGGGGGCAGAGAAATAAGGATAGAGGACAGGAAGGAGAGGGTTAGAGAGAGAGAGAGAGAGAGAGAGAGAGAGAGAGAGAGAGAGAGAGAGAGTGAGTGAGAGAGAGAGAGAGAGAGAGAGAGAGAGAGAGAGAGAGAGAGAGAGAGAGAGAGAGAGAGAGAGAGAGAGAGAGGAGAGAGAGAGAGAAAGAGAGAGGTTTACAATAATAACAGAGAAAGAATGATAACGTATTTTTTGGGTTCGTTTGTGTCTACATGCACATCTAATAATTTGGAATTCCTACTTCGGGTGTTTATGTCTCTATTCATCACCATTTCTCTACTTAATTAGTCATTAATCCGTCCCTATCTAGAAAATAATTGAAGATCTTTGTTCTCTTCTACATAAACAGATACCTATACAAATATCTCAACAAACACGTACTCACAAAATACCCATATCCTCTTCCTCTTCATCCACTTCATTCTCCTTCTCCTTTCTATATTCTTCTTCTTTCAATTCTCCAATACACCTAAAAAAAAGAAAGAAAAAAGAAAAAAAAGTTTTCTATCATATCAGTTGAATCACTGACACATCAAATGACATTTCTGCTGTTCTCTTCAGAAAATTTGTCACTTCGAATCAGAAAAAAGACTTTTTTTTCTATTTCTTTTGGAGGCGGGAGAGTTGGTGAGTGAAATTGTAAGTATTAACAGACACAAAAGATTCTTAAAGAAGGGGATATACTTAGTAAACAGAATGATCAGAATTGGTGAGATAAAAGAAACTATTATTGATATAACCCCTGCTTCAGATAATGGTTATGGTAATAGATTAATAATGGTAATAAATTAATAATGGTAATAGATTAATAATGGTAATAGATTAATAATGGTAATAGATTATATAATGGTAATAGATTAATAATGGTAATAGATTAAGCAATGAAGAGCTGATAATAAATCCCATTATTAAAAAGGATGCTGACAAAGATTATTGAGATAAGAGTGATAGTAATCATTATGATTGTAGTAATTACTTTTGATAATGAACTAAAAGCGATGATAGTGGTAAAATAAGATAATTATGATAATGATGGTGGCAAAAATAGTAGGAGTAGTTATCATCCTCGTCATCATTATGAAAATACGATTTCTAATGATGAAATATGAAATATTAATAAAAGTAATTGTCATCTCGACAATTATATCAAATTAGTTTTAATGCTGTTCATGGTATTGCTGATAATTATAAAGATAATGATTAACGTAATGAAAATTATGATAATGGTAATAATAAAGATACAAATAATGATAATGTAAATGATAATAATGATATCAAGAGTAGCAACTGCAACAACAGTAATAACTGCAACTACAAGAGCAACAATAACAATGATAAAATAATTGATAAAAATAGTAATAACAGTGATGAAAATAGAAATAATAATGATAACAATGATGATGATAATAATAATAATAATAATAATAATAATAATAATAATAATAATAATAATAATAATAATAATAATAATAATAATAACAATAATAATAATAATAATAATGATGATAATAATAATAATGATGATGATAATAATAATAATGATAACAATAATAAGAACACTAACAAGAAAGTTAATAACATAATAGATTAGAAGATTGAAAAGCAAGAATAAGGGAAGAATGAAAGCGAGGAAGAAGATGAAAAGGAAGAGGCCGAAGACGAGAAAAAAAATCTTAAGAAGGGCGAGACAAGGAAACACGATTAAGGTCAAGTTGTCGATAAGAATCTCATGCATCTAATCTTTCTTGGAGGAGACTTTAATTAGGAAAAAATGTATTATTATTATTTTTTTATTATTATCTTTATCATTTCTCTTTTTTTCTTTTTCTTCTTCCTTGTTTGTTTTCTTAATATGTTTTTTTTATTATTATCATTTCTCTTTTCTCTTCTTCTTTCTTGATATGTTTTTTTTTATTGTCATTATCATTTCTCTTTTCTTCTTCTTCTTTCTTGTTTATTTTCTTAATATGTTTTTTTTAATATCATTATCATTTCTCTTTTCTTCTTCTTCTTTCTTGTTTATTTTCTTAATATGTTTTTTTTATTATCATTATCATTTCTCTTTTCTTCTTCTTCTTACTGTTTATTTTCTTAATATGTTTTTTATATTATCATTTCTCTTTTCTTCTTCTTTCTTGTTTATTTTCTTAATATGTTTTTTATTATCATTATCATTTCTCTTTTCTTGTTTATTTTCTTGTATTATCAGAGTTTTTTTTTTATACAATTTCCTCTGGGTGAATTGTCTCCTTTATTATATTCTATATTTTGATTATATTATATATCAAAGTCGTGTTTAATTACATTTGAGATTTTAATTCCATTTAACATCATAATTACATTTGATATTTTAATTACATTTAACATCATAATCACATTTGATATTTTAATTACATTTAACATCATAATTACATTTGATATCATAATCATAATTAATATTATAACTATATTATATTTAACAATTTCGGATTATAACCACAGAAGATTTCCAATATTATATTTGATATTATATTTATAATATTATATTCATATAAAAATATTATATTTAATAATATAAAAGATTGCCCAAATAAGGAGATGAAGATTATACTTTCTCGCTTCACTACTGTCAACTTATCTGTGACTTTCGCTGACTGAAGCAATAATTCCCTGACTGAAATATGCATCTGATTCTTCACGGAAATGAATCGGGAATCTTTTTCACTGACGGGAGTTATAGGGAGAATTTTGTGAATTATGATTTTTTTATTTTTTTATTCATCTTTTTTTTTGGGGGGGAGGGGGGATGAGGGGGAGGGGGTTGTATAATGTTTCTTGATGAATTAATGTTTTTTTTTTCTCTCTCTGTCTGTCTGTCTGTTTGTTTGTCATCTCTGTCTATCTGTCTATCTGCCTGTCTGTCTGCCTATCTCTCTCTCTCTCTCTCTCTGTCTGTCTGTCTGTCTGTCTGTCTGTCTGTCTGTCTGTGTCTGTCTGTCTCTCTCTCTCTCTCTCTGTCTCTCTCTCTCGCTCTCTCGCTCTCTTTATCCCTTCTCTCCCTTTCTCTCTCTCGCTCTCTTTATCCCCTCTCTCTTTCGCTCTTTCTTCTGTTCTGCACCTCCCTCCCCTCTTACTCTCTTTCTCCTCTCCCATTTACTCTCTCCATCCTTAATCTCTTCCCTCTCTTTCTCCTCTCATTCCCTCCCTCTCTTCCCTCTCTTTCTCCTCTCCCACACCTCCCCACCCACCCTCCCTCCCCCCTCCCCCTTCTCCATTTTCTGCAATGATCTACCTTAACCTTCTGAACAAAATTTTTTTTTCCTATCCTCTGCCTCCTCTCTTTTAATACCAATTTATATGCAAATTTTTACGGCGGGAGAATGATGTGTACGAATGTAGGTAAAATTATGCATTAGAGACATTATCTCTGAGCAGCAGTCTTCTCCTGCTAATTAATGATCAGGTGTACAAGGTCTTATGAGCTGCTGTCTTGGGGTTCTTCCCGAAGCTATCCTTTTTTTTTGGGGGGGGGGGGGGCCGGGGGAAGAAAGTGCTTTAGTCATTTCGTTTTAAGGGAAAATGGTCGATTCATCATGATCATCCTTATTATTATCATTATTATTATTGTTATTATTATTATTATTATCATTATTATTATTATTATTATTATTATTATCATTATCATTATTATTATTATTATTATTATTATTATCATTATTATTATTATTATTATTATCATTATTATTATCATCCTTATCCTCCTCATCAT
>NC_091587.1:24037508-24042508 GCF_042767895.1 Penaeus vannamei | reverse complement strand
CCCTTTCTTCTTATATTCCTATTCTACTCCTCTGTCACCCAATTCCCTGTCTACTTACCTTCCCTTTGCCCGTACCCCCTCCCCCTCCTTTTTTTTTTTGTCTTTTTTTACCATTTCAATTTCCCATTCACTCAAGGACTTGCCCTCTCGCTCAGAGCCTTTCTCTCAATAGGTGTCTTTTGGCTCAGAGTAGTTCTCTTTCTTCTTGTTTCTGTTCATTCTTGTTTATTATACTTTCTCTGTTCTTCTTCCTTTGTTTTTCCTCTTCATTGCTTTTTCCTTGATCTTTAATATGCTTCCGTCTAAAGGTTTTTCTTTTTGCTCCTTCTCTTTCTTTCCTTCCTTCTTGTCTTCGTTTGCTTCTTCTCCGTTTTCTTTCTTCTCTTTTCTTACTATGTGTATGTATCTTATTTTATTCTATGCCTCTTTCTATCTCTCATAAACATTCTATAACTGCGCTTGATCGTTCTTGATAAAGATAATAAAGATAAAGATTCTGTCTTAAGTTTTAAATATTGATGGATGATAATTAATTTTCCCTTTCTCATTCTCTTCTCCTTTCCTCTTTCTCTCTCTATTTCCTTCGTCTCCTTTTCCACTTTTTTCTTTCTTCCTTTTATGTTTTCCTTTTAGTTCTTTTCCTTTTTCTTGATATTTATCTCTCTGTTTTGCCATCCTCTCACTTTATTTCTCCTACCCCCCTTCCTTCGCATATTTCCTTATCTTTGTCTTCTCTCTCTCTCACTTTCATATTTTTTCTCTCACTCTCTCTATCTCACTCTTTCTCTCTCCTTTACTTTCTTTTTATATCTTTCTTATTCTCTCTCTCTCTCCTTTACTTTCTTTTTATATCTTTCTTATTCTCTCCCTCTCCCTCTCTCTCTCTCTCTCTCTCTCTCTCTCTCTCTCTCTCTCTTTCTCTCTCTCTCTCTCTCTCTCTCTCTTCACTCCTTTCTCTCTCTCTCTCTCTCTCTCTCTCTCTCTCTCTCTCTCTCTCTCTCTCTCTCTCTCTCTCCCTCTCTCTCTCTCTCTCTCTCTCTCTCTCTCTCTCTCTCTCTCTCTCTCCTATCCCGTATAATTGTCTCGAAACGCCCACTGGAGGGTTAGTGACCCGTGGTCCGTAGGCCTAATTCAGGCTCGAAGTCAAGGTATTTCTTTTCGGAATTTGAAACGGATTATTTTAAAGTCTAGTAAGTACTTCGACGACTACTTTTTCCTTTTTGGTATTTGGATCCTTTTTCTGTCGACGGTTTTGGTTTGTGTATGTAAATATATATGCATATATATATATATATATATATATATATATATATATATATATATATATATATATATATATATATATATATATATATATATATATATATATATTTTTTTTTTTTTTTTCTTTTTCTCTTTTTTTTTTTTTTTTTCTTTTTTTTTTCCCTTTCTTTCTTTCCTTCTTTTTTCTTTTCTTTTTTCTTTTTAATATATACGTAAGCATAATTTCCCTGCTTATATTCTCTGTTTTACTTTTTTACGTTACTATTATCTTATTTTCTTATTTGTGTTGTAATTCTTTATTCATTATTAGTGTAGATAGTTTTTATATTGTATTTCTCATATATGCAGATTCTGATGATGGACACAGTTATTGTTGTCCGAAAGCTCAATGAATAAATGAATATACGCAAGATGTGGTTTCCTGATGTCCTGGTCCTCCTGTTCATTATATATATATATATATATATATATATATATATATATATATATATATATATATATATATATATATATATATATATATATATATATATATATATATATATATATGTATATACACGCACACACACATATATACATATATATATATATATATATATATATATAAATATATATATATATATATATATATATATATATATATATATATATATATATATATATATATATATATATATATATATATATATGTAGGTATGTATGTATATGCGCGTGTGTGTGTGTCTGTGTATATGTTTATATGTGTGTATGATTTTCTTACTTTAGTATTGATAATACTCATAAAATTTAACACACACACGCACACACACCCTTCCCACCTCACCCGCCAGAGAAAGAAAGAAAACAAAACAAAACCAAAAAAAAAAAAAAAAGACAAAAAAAACACGAAAAACAACTTACCTTTCCCCCTTTCCCCTTTTTCCCTCCTCCCCAGTCCCTCCTTTCCCCCTTTCCCCTCCTTCCCTCCTTCCCCCTCCCCCGTCCCTCCTTCCCTCCCGAAGAGCTCAGCCGAAGAGCCAACAGCCATAATAAGAAACACAAGACTTCCCGTTCCTTGGGATTTACTTACGAGGAGCTTACGGAGCGACCTGCTGTCCGAGGCATTGGTAAGTCTCTTCGCTCCTTCTTCCTTTTTTTCTCTCAAGATATCACGTATCTTTTGGACGACTGTCGGGTAATCTTATCAGTGGGATTACACTGGATATATATATATAGTGCGTACTAGTGGGATTTCTGTATCCTGTGTGCGTACGTGTGTGTATGTATTGGTGGATGGATAATTGGATAAATGGGTAGATAGATATATAGAGATATATGGATAGATGGATATGTAGATGAAGATATATCTCAATATATATTTATATATATATATTTATTCCTTCTTTCTTTATTTTTTTCTTTCTTTCTTTCTATCTTTCTTTCTTTCTTTCTTCCTTTCTTTCTTTCTTTCTTTTATTCTTTTTGTACGTGGATTTGTGTCAGTATAGTTATCCTTACGACACAAACGAGTGTATCTTTCTTTCTTTCTTCCTTCCTTCCTTTCTTTCTTCCTTCCTTTCTTCCTTTCTCTGTTCTTTCTTTTTTTATTCTTTTTTTTTTACGTGTCAGTATGCCTGTCCTCAAAGCACAAACGAGTGTATCTTTCTTTCTTCTTTCCTTTCTTCCTCCCTTTCTTTCTTCCTTCCTTTCTTTCTTTCTTTCTTCCTTCCTTTCTTTCTCTTTTCTTTCTTTCTTTTATTCTTTTTACATGGATTTGTGTCAGTATAGTTATCCTTGCGACACATACGAGTGTATCTTTCTTTCTTTCTTTCTTCCTTTCTTTCTTTCTTTCTTCCTTCCTTTCTTTTTTCTTTTTTTTACGTGGATTTGTGTCAGTATGGTTATCCTCAAGACACATACGAGTGTATCTTTCTTCCTTCCTTCCTTCTTTTCTTTCTTCCTCCCTTTTTTTCTTCCTTCTTTCCTTTCTTTCTTTCTCTTTCTTTTTCCTTTATTTTTTCACGTGGATTTGTGTCAGTATAGTTATCCTTACGACACAAACGAGTGTATCTTTCTTTCTTCCTTCCTTCCTTTCTCTTTTCTTTCTTTCTTCCTTCCTCTTTTCTTTCTTTCTTCCTTCTTTTCTTTCTTTCTTTTATTCTTTTTTAACGTGGATTTGTGTCAGTATAGTTATCCTTAAGACACATACGAGTGTATCTTTCTTTCTTTCTTCCTTCCTTCCTTCCTCCATTTCTTTCTTTCTCTTTTCTTTCTTTCTTCCTTCCTTTCATTCTTTCTCTTTTCTTTCTTTCTTTTATCTTTTCACGTGGATTTGTGTCAGTATAGTTATCCTTACGACACAAACGAGTGTATCTTTCTTTCTTCCTTCCTTTCTTCCTTCCTTCCTTCCTTCCTTCCTTTCTTTCTCTTTTCTTTCTTTCTTTTATTCTTTTTTTCACGTGGATTTGTGTCATTATGTTTATCCTTACGACACAAACGAGTGTATCTTTCTTTCTTCCTTCCTTTCTTCCTTCCTTCCTTCCTTTCTTCCTTCCTTCCTTTCTTTCTCTTTTCTTTCTTTCTTTTATTCTTTTTTTCACGTGGATTTGTGTCATTATGTTTATCCTTACGACACAAACGAGTGTATCTTTCTTTCTTCCTTCCTTTCTTTCTTTCTTTCTTTCTCTTTTCTTTCTTTCTTTTATTCTTTTTACGTGGATTTGTGTCAGTATGGCTGTCCGTAAGACACATACGAGTGTATCTTTCTTTCTTCCTTCCTTCCTTTCTTCCTCCCTTTCTTTCTTTCTCTTTTCTTTCTTTCTTCCTTCCTTTCTTTCTCTTTTCTTTCTTTCTTTTATTCTTTTTACGTGGATTTGTGTCAGTATAGTTATCCTCAAGACACAAACGAGTGTATCTTTCTTTCTTCCTTCCTTCCTTTCTTCCTTCCTTCCTTCCTTCCTTCCTTTCTTTCTTTCTCTTTTCTTTTATCTTTTTACGTGGATTTGTGTCAGTATAGTTATCCTCAAGACACAAACGATTGTATCTTTCTTTCTTTCTTCCTTCCTTCCTTTCTTCCTTCCTTCCTCTTTTCCTTCCTTTCTTCCTTCCTTCCTTTCTCTTTTCTTTCTTTCTTTTATTCTTTTTTAACGTGGATTTGTGTCAGTATGGTTATCCTCAAGACACAAACGGGTGTATCTTTCTTTCTTTCTTCCTTCCTTCCTTTCTTCCTTCCTCCTTTCTTTCTCTCTTTCTTTCTTCCTTCCTTTCTTTCTCTTTTCTTTTTTTACGTGGATTTGTGTCAGTATGGTTATCCGCAAGACACATACGAGTGTATCTTTCTTTCTTTCTTCCTTCCTTCCTCCCTTTCTTTCTTTCTCTTTTCTTCCTTCCTTCCTTCCTTTTTTTCTTTCTCTTTTCTTTCTTTCTTTTTCTTTTTACGTGGATTTGTGTCAGTATAGTTATCCTCAAGACACATACGAGTGTATCTTTCTTTCTTTCTTCCTTCTCTCCTTTCTTCCTTCCTTCCTCCCTTTCTTTCTTTCTCTTTTCTTTCTTTCTTTCTTCCTTCCTTTCTTTCTCTTTTCTTTTTTTACGTGGATTTGTGTCAGTATGGTTATCCTCAAGACACATACGAGTGTATCTTTCTTTCTTTCTTCCTTCCTTTCTTCCTTCCTTCCTTCCTCCCTTCCTTCCTTTCTTCCTTCCTTCCTTTCTCTTTTCTTTCTTTCTTTTATTCTTTTTACGTGGATTCGTGTCAG
>NC_091587.1:24030008-24032508 GCF_042767895.1 Penaeus vannamei | reverse complement strand
TTCTTAACATCCTCTAATCACCCGCCCTTTCTCCACCCTTCCTCTATCCCCCCCCCCCGCCTTCCCCCAGCACCTCTTCTCCACCCTCCCCCTTCACAAACCCTTCCTTATCTCTCTTTCCTTTTATCCTCCCTTCTCCCATTCCCTATTCTACCTCCTCTTCCCTAATCCCCTTAAGTCTTCTTAACCTTCACTAGCCTCCTTCTCCTTCCTAATCCTCACCTTTTCTTCATCTCTGCTCTTCCAATCCTCATCATCAGTTCCCAGTTCTTCCTCTCTTCCTTCAGCTGTCATCTGTACCTCCCTTCCCCTTCCTCCCTATCTTCCTCCTTTCCTCCTCAATTGCTTCCTCCCCACCTTTTCCTCCTCTCCTACTTATTCCTCTCCACCTCATTCTCCTATCCCATATTCCCTTCTCCTTACCTATTCTTCAATACTCCTTCCTCCCTCCTCCTCCTGCCCCAACCCTTCCTCCCTCCCTACTCCTTCCTTCCACATCTTACTCTGATCCTTATTCCTCCCTCTTCTTCCTTCCACCCTACTTCTTCCTCCCTCCCCTACTCCTACCTCCCCTCCTCTTCCTTCCTCCCCACCTCTTCTTCCCTTTTCCTCCCTCCCTACTCCTACCTTCCTCCCCACCTCTTCTTCCCTTCTCCTCCTTCCCCTACTCCACCTCCCCTCCTCTTCCTTCCTCCCCACCCCTTCTTCCCTTTTCCTCCTTCCCTACTCCTACCTCCCACCTCTTCTTCCTTTTCCTCCCTCCTCTTCCTTCCTCCCACCCTTCTTCCCTAATCCTCTCACCCTCCTTTTCCTACCTCCCCACCTCTTCTTCCCTACTCCTTCCTCCCCTACTCCCTTCCCCTCTACTCCCACCCCCTCCCTCCCCACCCCCCAAACATATACACAACCCCAAGTCTCCTCGTTTCATTCACGATGAATTGTGAGGCGATTCCGTAGTTATTCGCTAACGGTTTAGTTTTTTTTTTTTTTTAGTTTTTTTTTTTTTTTTGTTTTTTTGCATTTTGATTAACGTTGCATCCTTGTCGACGGCGATCGTGGAGAAAATTGCGGCAGCGAATCACAGCGGGACTCATATAGGGCGCACGATCAAATGTATGGGGGTGATTGGGGCGTGTATATGTGTGTTTTGGTTGTGGGAGAGAGTATGAGGGTGTGTGTGTGTGCGGAGGGGATGGGGGTATGTTTGTATGTGTTGGGGAGGGGTGATCGAGGCGTGTATATGTGTGTTTTGGTTGGCGGAAAAGGGGGGAGTATGTGTGTGGAGGGGGTGGGGGTGGGTATGTTTGTATGTGTGGAGGTAGGGGGAGGGTATGTTTGTGTGTGTGGAGGTAGGGGAGGGTGATTGGGCGTGTATATGTGTGTTTTGGTTGTGGGAGAGAGTATGAGGTGTGTGTGTGTGTGTGGAGAGGGGATGGGGGTGGGGTATGTTTGTATGTGTTGGGGAGGGGGGAGGGGTGTGTTTGTGTGTGTAGGGGGTGGGGGTGGGGGTATGTTTGTATGTGTGGAGGTAGGGAGGGGTATGTTTGTGTGTGTGTTTCGTTGGGGGGAGAGGGTGTGTTTGTGTGTTTTGTTAGGGGGGTATGTTTGTGTGTGTGGGAGGGGGGTGGTATGTTTGTATGTGTGGAGGTAGGGGAGGGTATGTTTGTATGTGTTGGGGAGGGGGTTGTTTGTATGTGTTGGGGAGGGGAGGGTATGTTTGTGTGAGTGTTTGATTGTGGGAGAGGGGTATGTGTGTGTGTGTGTGTTTGTTGAGGGGGGGGTATGTTTGTGTGTGTGTTTTGGTTGTGGGAGAGGGTGTGTGTGAAGGCAGGGGGGTATGTTTGTATGTGTGTTGTTGTAGGCGGGTATGTTTGTGTATGTGTTTGTGGGTGAATATGTTTGTATCTGTGGAGACGGAAGGAGGGGGTATGTTTGTGTGTGTGCATGTGTGGAGGTGGGGGGGTATGTTTGTGTGTGTGTTTGTATGTGTGGAGGCGGGGGGATATGTTTGTGTGTATGCATGTGTGGAGGTGGGGGGGTATGTTTGTGTGTGTGTGTTTGTATGTGTGGAGGCGGGGTGGGATATGTTTGAGTGTGTGTTTGTATGTGTGGAGGCGGGGGGTATGTCTGTGTGATTGTGAGGGGTGATATGTTTATGTATGTCTGTTTGTATGCATGGAAGCGGGGGTATGCTTCTGTATGTATTTGTGGGGGGGATATGTTTGTGTGTGTGTGTGGAGGGGGTGGGTAGATGTATGTGTGTGGGTATGTTATATGTAAGTGTGAAGTGACGCGGAAGAGAGAGAGAAGTAGAGATAGATGATGATGATGATAAGGACAGAGAAAGAACAAAGAAAAGATAACCAGAAAGAATGTAAAAACACTAATAATAGCAATTTAAAACAAATAAACAAACAAAACAAACCACAGAAAACAAAAAAGCCAGAAAAAACAATAATACCATAAAAGAGAATGAGACACAAACAAATCAAAGAACACG
>NC_091587.1:24025008-24027508 GCF_042767895.1 Penaeus vannamei | reverse complement strand
TAATACCATTAACAATTCTCAAAAACAAAACAAACCTCTTAAAAAATTACAAAAAAAACAACAACAACAAAAACCATCAAACCAGAAATAAAAGCCAAAATAAATGAAATAAATCTCCAGCAGACACACGATGCATAAAACCCACAGCGATAAAGACAATATACAGGAGAGTGCCACATCAGATTCCTCGGGTTTAGTGCCAGTGCCAGACGATGGCGAGCTAAGCGCAATTCCTCTCATGTGGCACCGCCTGGGAGTGGTGTTAGAAGGGATAGTAAGAGTTAAGATAATGTTAAGATAATAGCAATAAGATAAGATAATAATAAAGAGTTAAGATAATAGTAATAAGATGGGATAATAATAAAGAGTTAAGATAATGATAATAAGCGATAGTAAGAGTTAAGATAATGTTAAGATAATAGCAATAAGATAATATAATAATAAAGAGTTAAGATGATAGTAATAAGATAAGATAATAATAATGAGTTAAGATAATGATAATAAGTGATAGTAAGAGTTAAGATAATGTTAAGATAATAGTAATAAGATAAGATAATAATATAGAGTTAAGATAATGATAATAAGTGATAGTAACAGTTAAGATGATGTAATTTACAATGATGATAATGTTGGTTATGATGATGTTGATTATTACTATAATGATATTAATAACAAGAGTAATAATGATGATCATATCATGATATTGATGGAAATAATTATGATAATATTTTTCGTAGGATAATGATAACGATAAAGATGATCATGATGATAACATTAGTAATAATAATAGTGATAATGATATTAATTTTAAGGTAATAATCGCAACTATGATTACGACAATCATAGTAAGGATAGTATTTATGGCAACAACAAAACGTACGATACCAATGATAACGAAAATAATGATACAGATAGATAGGGAGATAGATAGTCAGACAACCAGATGAATAGAAAGATAAACAAACAGATATATATCTTTAGAGAGGGGAAGAGAAAGAAAGATAGTGAGAATGAGAGAGAGAGAAAGGGAGAGAGAGAGAGAGAGAAAGAGAAAGAGAAAGAGAAAGAGAGAGAGAGGTAGATGGATTGATTGATTCAGAGAAAGAGAGAGAGAGAGAGGTAGATGGATTGATTGATTCAGAGAAAGAGAGAGAGAGAGAGAGAGAGAGAGAGAAATAGACAGATAGATAGATAGAGAGAGAGAGAGAAAGAGAAAGCGAAAGATTAAAGAAGAAGAAAAAACAAACAAACAAACACAAAGAAAAATTTAAAAAAACAATGCACCTAAAAGGTAAAAAATAAAAAAAAAAATGCAACGTAAAATCACTCCATTTTAACCCCACTAAAGCCCCATATAAGCGAGAGAAAAATGAACCAAATAAAGTGAATGTTCTTTTATCACGATGGGCAATCAAGCACTGCCAAGCGTAAAGAGTTCTTCAACAATATCCACTCCTACGGGTTCAGAATGGCGTTATTTGTATGTAAATCTGCAAAGAAGAAAAGTTCCCCTCAAAATCTTTTTTTTTTTTTTTTTTTTTTTTTTTTTTTTTTTTGACTCAGCACATAATTTCAACCAGCTTTTGGCGTCTGGAAAGTGGGAGACGAAGAGAGAGAGAGAGAGAGAGAGAGAGAGAGAGAGAGAGAGAGAGAGAGAGAGAGAGAGAGAGAGAGAGAGAGAGAGAGAGAGAGAGAGAGAGAGAGAGAGAGAGAGAGAGAGAGAGAGAGAGAGAGAGAGAGAGAGAGAGAGAGAGAGAGAGAGAGAGAGAGAGAGAGAGAGAGAGAGAGAGAGAGAGAGAGAGAGAGAGAGAGAGAGAGAGAGAGAGAGAGAGAGAGAGAGAGAGAGAGAGAGAGACGAGAGAGAGATCAGAGAGAGAGAGAGAGAGAGAGAGAGAAATTCACAGAGAGAGAGAGAGAGAGAGAGAGAGAGAGAGAGAGAGAGAGAGTGAGAGAGAGGGAGAAATAGAGTTGAGAGGGAAAGAGAAAAATCTCATCATGGATATAATAAAGGATGTGATGACTGCGATGAAGGACCTCCCCCTCCTCCCTCCCCCCACCCCCTCCACACCGAAGGACACGCCTGGGTACGAACTTGTGTGGGTTGAGGACAATGCAAGTACGCTATTATCCTGTTGTTGGAGATTTAAGATGAACAAATCCATCTATAAATCCAGCCATATTGTGTGAGTCGCGGTATATACATATATGTATAGGAATGAATATATGTAATCATGTATATATGTATATATATATATATATATATATATATATATATATATATATATATATATATATATATATATATATAGAGAGAGAGAGAGAGAGAGAGAGAGAGAGAGAGAGAGAGAGAGAGAGAGAGAGAGAGAGAGAGAGAGAGAGAGAGAGAAACATACACACCTCTGAAGCACTAATCTAACGTAATGCTTTATTCACTAGCTAGGGTAGCTTCACATACCTGAGCAAGGTGAAATGCACTAGTTTATCATATTATTATTATTAT
>NC_091587.1:24012508-24015008 GCF_042767895.1 Penaeus vannamei | reverse complement strand
TTATCTCCGTCTCTCTTTTTTTTTTTCTTCTATTTCTACTTTCTCTTTTTTTGTATTTCTATTTCTACTTTCTCGATCAAAGAAGAAGGAGAAGAAGAAAAGGAACACAAAGAAGAGGAAGAGCAGAAGAAGAAAAAGAAGATGAAAGGGAACACAAAGAGGAGGAAGAGAAGAAGAAGAAAAAGAAGATGAAAGGGAACACAAAGAAGAGGAAGAAGGAGAAGAAGAAGAAGAAGAAGATCAGTTTCTAATTCATTCTGGCTTCCTTGCTGGCTCTCCATCCATCATGCTTGTTTACAAGATTCTGTCGTCGCCTCCTCCCCCCTCCCCCCCCCCTTCCTCCTTCTTTAAGGCTAGCTAAAGATATAGTACATGATTTGTAATTAATGTACTTTATGTTATGTTACTGCTTGTGCTAGATTAGATTTTGGCTTTAAATAAATGTTTTTTTTTTATTTTTTATTCTTCAGATGTTACTTTCCCACCTGAGCACCTCGTGTTTTTTTGTTATAGATATTTATTTTTATTTTTATTCTTTGTCGTTTTTTTCTTTTTTTTCCTTTCTTCTCTTTTTCTTTTCTCTTCTCTCTCTCTCTCTCTCTCTCTCTCTCTCTCTCTCTCTCTCTCTCTCTCTCTCTCTCTCTCTCTCTCTCTCTGTCTCTCTCTCTCTCTCTGTCTCTCTCTCTCTCTCTCTCTATCTCTCTCTCTCTCTCACTTTCTATCTACCAATTTCTATTTCTCTTTCCACTTCTTAATATTTCTTTCTTTCTTTACCAACAACACGCCTTATGTTTACCATTGTATTGTCTTAATACAGACAATTTTCCTTGTCATTAGATTAACATTTTTTTCTGAATTTCAGGACTGCGTGTTTGACACTGCAGGAAAACAAAGCATCTTCTTTGTAAGTATCATCTGCATCAAGTTAATAATATTTAGAGACTCGAATAATTAGGAAAAAAAAGGTGAAAAGGAGAGAACAATTTGTTATTTTAAGTCTAGTCCATTAGGTGTAATTAGATCAAAGACTTCTGACGTTAATGTCACTGAAATTGATGACGTCATCCTAATCGGAGGGGAAACTAGGTTATAGAATATTATGCTGGGACCTTCTTTTTATTCGTTATTTATTTATTTTTTTAAGTTTGATTATTAATTTTCTTTTGTTATGTTACCGTTCTGTGGCAGGATGTCTTAAGTGGGTGAAATTTGGTTGGGGAATAAGCACTTCCTTCTTTTCTTGTGTCTCTCCAGTCGTTTTCTCTCTCTCTCTCTCTCTCTCTCTCTCTTTTTGGCTGCTTATTCGTCTCTCCTTTATCTCTTTCTTCCATTAATTTCTCTCTCCTACTCGGTCGTTCCCTTTCTTCTTCTCACCATCTTCCTCTTCTCTCGTGTGTGTGTGTGTGTGTGTGTGTGTGTGTGTGTATGTGTGTGTGTGTGTGTGTGTGTGTGTGTGTGTGTGTGTGTGTGTGCATATGTATATATATACATATATACATAAAATGTATCTACATGTGCATCTATCTTTCTATCTATGCATCTGTCTCTCTTTCTATCTTTTGCCTCCTCTTCTTTTCCCCTCCCACACATTCCCATCCACTTTCTCAATACCTCTCACTCTCTATCTATGCTTTTATCATCCATTATCCCCATTCCTTTCTTCCTATCTCCTTTTTCTTTCCCCTCCCACACATTCGCACACACTTTCTCAATACCTCTCACTCTCTATCCATGTTTTTAATCATCCGTTATCCCCATTCCTTTCTTCCTACCTCCTTTTTCTTTCCCCTCCCACACATTCCCATACACTTTCTCAATACCTCTCACTATGCTTTTATCATCCGTTATCCCCATTCCTTTCTTCCTACCTCCTTTTTCTTTCCCCTCCCACACATTCGCATACACTCTCTCAATACCTCTCACTATGCTTTTATCATTCGTTATCCCCATTCCTTTCTTCCTACCTCCTTTTTCTTTCCCCTCCCACACATTCCCATACACTTTCTCAATACCTCCCACTCTCTATCCATGCTTTTATCATCCGTTATCCCCATTCCTTTCTTCCTACCTCTTCACGGTCCATCCGTCCCTCCACCCAACATTCTCGCCGCTATAGTCCCTTCTCTTAACTAAACCCACTTCGCTCCTCCGCTGAAGTGTCTGCAACATCACAGGCTTTCCGCATTAAGCCAAGCAGCCGGGTTCTCTAATAGGACGTAGGCAGAAGAATGGCAAGATATTAGGAGGGGATCGTGGGTATCTTTGAAACGGGAGAGCTCTCGTTAGGAATTATCTTCCGAAATGCAAATGTTGAGTTTTGTGGAGTTTCTGCTGATGCTTCTCTTGCTCTGTCTGTCTGCTTGTCTGTGTTTGTCTGTCTGTCTGTCTGTCTGTCTCTCTCTCTCTCTATCTATCTTCCTTTCTCTCTCTCTCTCTCTCTCACTCTCTCTCTCTCTCTCTCTCACTTTCTCTCTCTATATATATATATATATATATATAT
>NC_091587.1:23985008-23990008 GCF_042767895.1 Penaeus vannamei | reverse complement strand
GGGTTGAGAAGGGAGAGGGGATAAGAAGAGGAGAGGAGGATGAAAGAGGGAGGAAGATAAATAATAAGATAATAAGGGGCAAGGAGAGGAGAATGAAAGAGGGAGTAGGGAGGAAGACAAACTGGAAGAAGAGCAAAGACGAAACGCAGATGGAGGTGGAGGAAAGGGAAAGGGTAGGAGAAGGGAGCAAGAAAGACGAACCAGGGCGTAGGAGAGAGGTAAAGGGGGACATGGGGGGAGGGAGGGAAAGGGGGGAGTGGGAAGTGGGGGGGAGGGAAAGGGGGGTTCCTACTTGTAAGATATACGAGGCTGGCAGATCACGGGGGCGAATCTAAGGCTTTGGTCTGATCATTAACGTCAGAGTGAAAGCTTTTTGCTCTCGCTCTCTCTCGCGATATCAGCCTATTTATCTGGTCTTCTCCCCCTTTTCTCTTTCTTTCTCCCCTCCTCCGCTCCCTTCTCTGTTTCTCTCTCACCTCCTCCTCCCCCTTCTCTCCTTCTCTCTTCCCTCCTTCCCCCCCCTTCTCTCTTTCTCTCTCCCCTCCCCCCTTCTCTCTCTCTCTCTCTCCCCTCCTCCTCCCCCTTCTCTCTTTCTCTTCCCCCTCCTCTCTTTCTTCTCTTTCTTTCTCCCCTCTCTTCTCTCTTTCTAACTCCCCCTCCCCCCCCTTCTCTCTCCCTCTCTATTTATCTACCTATCTCTCTTCGATCTCTGTCACCTTTTCTCTTTCTATTTTCTGTCCCTCTCTCTTCTCGCCTTTTATCTATTCGCTATATTCTCTCTATCTATCAATATCTCTGTTTCTATCTATCTTCTAGTCTTCTATCCCTCTCTCATCTAGTCTTCTATCTATTCCCTCTATCTCTATCTCTATCTATCTATCACAATATCTGTGTTTCTATCTATCTGTATCTCGATTCATCTACTCAATTCCCCATTCTTTCTCTCATTCGGTCACTTGCTCCCTTTCCCTTCCTCCTGTCTTTCTCCTTCTCCCTTTTCCCCACCTATTTATTCCTTCTTCCCCTTCCCCCCCCCACCCCCTCCCTTTCTCTCCCCTCAATCTCCCATCGTTTCTGGCGAAGGATCAACTTTTCCCTGATGGGATGGGCAACACGGGATGCTAATAAGACGAAGATGAAGATGAATAAGATGAAGGAGGCAGACACACGAACGCACACGCATATACGTACATACAAACATACGCACATATATACATATCAACACACAAGTACGGCGACTTAGAGGTTTTAGTTTATATTGCATATATATATATATATATATATATATATATATATATATATATATATATATATATATATATATATATATATATGTATATATATATATATATATATATATATATATATATATATATATATATATATATATAGAGAGAGAGAGAGAGAGAGAGAGAGAGAGAGAGAGAGAGAGAGAGAGAGAGAGAGAGAGAGAGAGAGAGAGAGAGAGAGAGAGAGAGAGTCACACACACACACACACATATATATATATACACACACACACACACACATTATATATATATATATATATATATATATATATATATATATATATATATATGTATATCTATATCTATATCTATCTATATATATATATATATATATATATATATATATATATATATATATATGATATATATATATGCGGCGATATATATATATATATATATATATATATATATATATGTCATATATCTATATCTATATCTACTCTATATATATATATATATATATATATATATATATATATATATATATATATATATATGTGTGTGTGTGTGTGTGTGTGTGTGTGTGTGATGTGTGTGTGTGTGTGCTGTGTGTGTGTGTGTGTGTGTGTGTTGTCTGTCTCTCTCTCTCTCTCTCTCTCTCTCTCTCTCTCTCTCTCTCTCTCTCTCTCTCTCTCTCTCTCTCTCTCTCTCTCTCTCTCTCTCTCTCTCTCTCTCTCTCTCTCTCTCTCTCTCTCTCATACAATGTGTGTATGTGTGTTTATGTGTATAGATGTATGCGTGTGCATTTGTTTATGTGTACGTGTGTGAGTGATGATGTGTATGTGGATATGAATGTGTGTATCCACATGTGTGTATTCATGTATTTGTGCCTCATAAATCTGTGTGTATGAACGCATGTGTACCAGCACGAATATTACGTACACACACACACGCGCGTGCAGAAAGGAATAAGAAACCAGAAAGAGAAGAGAAAAATCACTTAAACACAACTTAGCGCCTTGGCTTCCGGTTCCTGAGTCCCGAGAAAAATTAGGAGGCTGAAAGAATTTTCTGGAGAACGAGAGATTCTTGTGAGTAGAATATCAAGAATGCGAAGAAGTGTGTGTGCGAGAAGAAGGTGATGGTTCTTCGCATTTCTGTTTTTTTTTTCTCTCTCACCTCCTCCTCCCCCTTCTCTCCTTCTCTCTTCCCTCCTCCCCCCCTTCTCTCTTTCTCTCTCCCCTCCCCCCTTCTCTCTCTCTCTCTCTCTCCTCCTCCTCCCCCCTTCTCTCTTTCTCTTTCCCCTCCTCTCTTTCTTTCTTTCTTTCTCCCCTCTCTTCTGAAAGAGGCTCTGAGGCTGAAAGAATTTTCTGGAGAACGAGGGATTCTTGTGAGTAGAATATCAAGAATGCGAAAGAGTGCGAGAAGAAGGTGATGGTTCTTCGCATTTCTGTTTTTTTTTTTCTCTCTCACCTCCTCCTCCCCCTTCTCTCCTTCTCTCTTCCCTCCTCCCCCCCTTCTCTCTTTCTCTCTCCCCTCCCCCCTTCTCTCTCTCTCTCTCTCTCCTCCTCCTCCCCCCTTCTCTCTTTCTCTTTCCCCTCCTCTCTTTCTTTCTTTCTTTCTCCCCTCTCTTCTGAAAGAGGCTCTGAGGCTGAAAGAATTTTCTGGAGAACGAGGGATTCTTGTGAGTAGAATATCAAGAATGCGAAAGAGTGCGAGAAGAAGGTGATGGTTCTTCGCATTTTTCTTTTTCTTTTTTTTTTTTTTCCTTTCTTTCGTCTGGTTTCGTTTCTTAATTTTGTGTTTTTTTTTTTTCCTTTCTTTCGAATGGTTTCGTTTCTTGATTTTTTTTTCTTTTTTTCGATTTTTTTTTTTGTGTGTATTTTCTGTGTATTTTATTTTCTGTGTATTCTCTGTGTATTTTCTATTTTATTTTCTGTGTATTATCAGTGTATTTTCTAAGTATTTTATTTTCTGTTTATTCTCTGTGTATTTTCTGTGTATTCTCTGTGTATTTTCTAAGTATTTTATTTTCTGTGTATTCTCTGTGTATTTTCTAAGTATTTTATTTTCTTTTTATTCTCTGTGTATTCTCTATGTATTTTCTAAGTATTTTATTTTCTGTGTATTCTCTGTGTATTTTCTAAGTATTTTATTTTCTGTGCATTCTCTGGGTATTTTCTAAGTATTTTATTTTCTTTGTATTCTCTGGATATTTTCTAAGTATTTTATTTTCTGTGTATTCTCTGTGTATTTTCTAAGTATTTTATTTTCTGTGTATCCTCTGTGTATTTTCTAAGTATATTATTTTCTGTTTATTCTCTGTGTGTTTTCTAAGTATTTTATTTTCTGTTTTTTCTCTGTGTATTTTCTAAGTATATTATTTTGTGTTTATTCTCTGTGTATTTTCTAAGTATATTATTTTCTGTTTATTCTCTGTGTGTTTTCTAAGTATTTTATTTTCTGTGTATTCTCTGTGTATTTTCTAAGTATTTTATTTTCTGTGCATTCTCTGTGTATTTTCTGTGTATTCTCTGTGTATTTTTGTGTATTTTATTTTCTGTGTATTCTCTGTGTATTTTCTAGGTATTTTATTTTCTGTGTATTCTCTGTGTATTTTCTAAGTATTTTATTTTTTGTTTATTCTCTGTGTATTTTCTAAGTATTTTATTTTCTGTGTATTCTCTGTGTATTTTCTAAGTATTTTATTTTCTGTGTATTCTCTGTGTATTTTCTAAGTATTTTATTTTCTGTGTATTCTCTGTGTATTTTCTAAGTATTTTATTTTCTGTGTATTCTCTGTGTATTTTCTAAGTATTTTATTTTCTGTGTATTCTCTGTGTATTTTCTAAGTATTTTATTTTCTGTGTATTCTCTGTGTATTTTTTAAGTATTTTGTGTGTATGTTCTATGTATTTTTTATGTAATTTCGATATAATTTTATACATTCTATATGCATTTTATGTTTTTTTTTAATGTCATTTCAGTGTTTTCTATTTGTTATATATAACTATTTTCTTTTATTAATGCATTCTGTTTTTTTTTTTTTTTTTTTTTTTTTTTTTTTTTTTGTTAATTGTGAAAGACCTCATCATCATGTTTATAGTGAAGCTGATGTGTTACGATATTGTTAACGCGGGAATGATGGTGAAAATGATAAAGATGATGATAATAACAACTATAATAAAATGATAGTGCTATAAATGAAAATTGGATGAGTAATTGTAATCATGATAGTATTAGTAATAATGAATATGATGATTATGATATTAGTAATGAGTGTTATATTGTAAATAACTAGAATGATAATATTACTGATAATCATGATAATGATAATGATGATGATGATGGCGATAATAATAATAGTAATAATAATAATAATAATAATAATAATAATAATAATAATAATAATAATAATAATAATAATAATAATAATAATAATAATAATGAAAATAATAGTAATAATAACAATTACGAGAATCATCATCATCATTATCATCATCATTATCACTATCATCATCATCATCATACGGTAATCAATAATAACAACAGTAATGTTGATATATCATTTTCATAAAAACTAAGACAATCTCTATTACTAATCCTTTAATCCTACAATCCTTATAATTTTCACAATTATTCCATTAATGTTAACTGCAGTAAAAAACACCATTTATAAAAATCCTGAAAATACAACAATACAGTACAAAGAAAAAAGTTATCAGAAAAATAAATAAAGAATAAAATTTTAAGGAATAGTAACATAGGATA
>NC_091587.1:23975008-23980008 GCF_042767895.1 Penaeus vannamei | reverse complement strand
TAATTTTTTTTTTTTTTAATCCCCCCTTTCTATCTTTTCTTCCTCTCTTGATCCTCTCTTTTCTTCGTCCTTTTCACCCTTCCTATTTCTTTTTTACCTCTTCTTCTCCATTTGCCTTCCATGCTCTTCTCCTCTCTCTCCCTTTCCACCTTTATTCCTCGACCTATCTGTCTCCTCCTTTTCTCCCACACTTCTCTTTTTCTTCGCTCTCTAATTCCCTCCTCTCTCTCCGCCCATTCTCTCCTTCACCCTCCCCCTCTCCCATCTCCTTCTCCTCTTCCCATCTCCCCCTCCTATCTCCTTCACCCCTCCCCCCCTCCCTCCCACCCTCCCCCTCCTCTCCCCCCTCTCCCACCCCCTCCCTCTCCCATCTCCCTCTTCACCCTCCCCCCTCCTCCACCCCTCTCCCCCCTCCCATCTCCTCTCCCCTTTCCCCCTCTCTCTCCCATCTCCTCTCCCTTCTCCCTATCCCCCCCCTCCCCCCAACCCCCCCATCTCCTCTCCCCAGTCTCCTCCCTCCCTCTTCCCCTCCCCCCCTCTCTCCTCCCTTCCCCCATCTCCTTCACCCTCCCACCATCCCCCACCCCCCCACCCCCCCTCCCTCCCGTACCTCATCACGATGCAAGGAATGATAACCAAGCCAGAGAAAAATAACAGAAAATTAATTTGGAGGAGAGATGCGGCCCAATAGGCATTTTACCTCATTTGCATCTCGAAGGAAAGCATCAGACGAGGAATCGAATATTTCAGATTTCGGAGTGGAACGGCTCGTGGCTTGGGTTTCGTGTGGATTGGGGAATAACGGCTCGTGGCTTGGGTTTCGTGTGGATTGGGGAATAACGGCATGTGGCTTGGATTTCGTGTGGATTGGGGAATAACGGCTCGTGGCTTGGATTTCGTGTGGATTGGGGAATAACGGCATGTGGCTTGGCTTTGGTGTGGATTGGGGAATAACGGCTCGTGGCTTGGCTTTCGTGTGGATGGGGGAATAACGGCTCGTGGCTTGGCTTTCGTGTGGATTGGGGAATAACGGCTCGTGGCTTGGCTTTCGTGTGGATTGGGGAATAACGGCATGTGGCTTGGATTTCGTGTGGATTGGGGAATAACGGCATGTGGCTTGGATTTCGTGTGGATTGGGGAATAACGGCATGTGGCTTGGCTTTCGTGTGGATTGGGGAATAACGGCATGTGGCTTGGCTTTCGTGTGGATTGGGGAATAACGGCACGTGGCTTAGGTTTCGTGTGGATTGGGGATTTTTTGTTTCTTGGGTTCGGGTTAGGTTGGGGTGGGTTGGGGGTGTCCTGTGTGGGTTGGGATGGGTTGAGTGGATTCAGATTTCGGAGTGGAACGGCATGTGGCTTGGCTTTCGTGTGGATTGGGGAATAACGGCTTGTGGCTTGGATTTCGTGTGGATTGGGGATTTTTTGTTTCTTGGGTTCGGGGTTGGGTTGGGGGTGTTCTGTGTGGGTTTGGGTTGGGTTCAAGTGGGTTGGGGTGGGTGAGGTGGGTTGGTTTTGGGTGAGTTGGGGTGGGTTGGGTTTGGGTTTGGGTTGGGGGTGTACTGTGGGTTTGGGTGAATTAGGATTTGGGTGAATTACGTGGGTTTGGGTTGGGTTTGGGCTAGATTCAGCAGGGTCGGGGTGCGTTGGGGGTTTGGGCTTGATTTAGGTGGGTTCGGTTGGTTTTAGGTGACACGGGTGGGTTTGGATTGGATTTTGGGCTGCGTTCAGGTGGGTTGGATTTGGGTGAGTTGGGTGGCTTAGGTGGCCTGGTTAGGTGGGTCAGGTTGGGTTCGGGTGAGTTAGGTGGGTTTGTTAGATGGGTTGGGGTGGGTTTAGGTTGACTGGGTAGTCTAATCGGTTGGGGTCGGTTAGATGGGTTTGTGTGGTGGCTTAGAGTGGGGTTGGGTAAGGGTTGTGTGGGTTGGGGGTTTAGGGTGGGATTGGGTTGAGGTGGGTTGATGTGCGCTTGGGTGGATTGGCTGGGTTCAGATGGACTGGGTTGGAGTGGGTTAGATGGCTTGGTGTGGGTTTGGGCAGGTTGGGTTAGGTTGGAAGGGGTTAATTGAGTTGGGTAGACTGAGTCAGGTGCGCATGTGTGTGTGTGTGTGTGTGAATGTGTGGATCTGTGTGTGTGTGTGAATGTGTGGATCTGTGTGTGTGTGTGTTTCTGAGTGAGTGTTTGTGTGTGTTCTATGTGCGTGTGTGTGTGTCTCTGAGTGAGTGTTGTGTGTGTGTGTGTGCGTGTGTGTGTGTTTCTGAGTGAGTGTGTGTGTGTGTGTTAATGTGCGTGTGTGTGTGTGTTAATGTGCGTGTGTGTGTGTGTTTATGCGCATGTGTATGTGCTTCTGTGTGTGTATGTGTGTGTTTATGTGTACGTGTTTGTGTGTGTGTGTGTCTGCAGGCATCTTTTCCAAATGCATCTATATATGTTCTCTATTTACTCCCAAAACCAATCAATAACAGGAAATGAATAATAGAAGTGGAATTGTGAATTAATGCTCTTTCACATCACTAAGTATGCCCAATAGGAATTATATGTAAATGAACTACACCATCAGTTATTTCTACAATTTAGGCATTAATATATCTTTCCCTTTATCAATTTATCTTTTCCATTCATTATTTTCGACAAGATTGACAATGCATCAAATTAGACAAAGATGAATTAATAATTTGAAAGATATATTGATGCCTAAATTGTGGAAATAACTAATTGTTATAGGTAGGCTAAAAAAACGAATAAATAAAATGATACATATATACATATGTATGTATATGTGTGTCTGTGTGCGCGTGTGTGCGCATAAAGCCAACGAAAAATAGATAATGTTAAAGATAATGACAATAACAAGGAAGTTAGACAGATCTATATATTGATAGATACGTGTGTAAATAGATAGGCAAATGGATGGTTACATACACACGTGAATAAATAGGCAAATATATTGATAAACAGATAGGATTGATAACACATAAATAGATTTCTACGTCCAAAATCTGATAGATATATAAATACACAAGACGAGATAGACAGAAGAAAAGAGATAGATGAAAAAAAATACAAATTAAATAAGGTGATTCAGAAGAGCAGATAAATAAACAGACGGCATCATAACTGAAAGGATTTCGATAATTAGATAAAAAAAATTGGTAACGAAGACCTCAGTCAAACACTACATCTTGAAGGTCGAGTACGGTTTGGGCCTCAGGAACACGATCAACAGGAGGGAGGTTCTTAAAGGAGCCTTCCCTTCGCTGCCCTTCTCTCCCTCTCTCTGTCTATCTATCTATCTGCCTGTCTGTTTGTTTGTCTCTCTTTCTGCCTGTTTCTCTCTCTTTCTGCCTATTTCTCTATCTATCTATGTATCAATTTCTAACTATCTGTCTATCTCTCTCAGATCGCTCTCTCTCTTTCTCTCTTTGTCTATCTATGTACCTCTCTCTCTCTCTTTGTCTATGTACCTCTCTCTCTCTCTCTCTCTCTCTCTCTCTCTCTCTCTCTCTCTCTCTCTCTCTCTCTCTCTCTCTCTCTCTCTCTCTCTCACTCTCTCCCCCCTACCGCCCCGCCCTGATGCTATCTATCTATTTTTATACCTATCATTCTACCTATAGATATTCTTATAACTTTGTCTGTCTCTTTGTCCTTTTCCCTTCCTCGCTCCCTATTTCTCTCTTCTCACCTCCTCCTTTCTCTCTTTTATACTCGCTTGTTTTTCCCATTCCTCCCTGTCACTGCTTCTCCATTTTTTTTTTTCTCTCTCTCTTCCCACGTCTCCCTTTCTCTTTCTTTCTGTCTCCTCCCCTCTCCTGTTCTCTCCCCTCCCCCTCCCCACTCTCTCTCTCATCTCTTCTCTCGCCCACCCCTCTCTCTCTATCCCTCTCTGTCCTCTTCTCTCTCTCCCCCATCTCCCTCCCACCTCTCTCTCTCCTCCCCATTCTCTCTCCCATATCCCTACCAAACCCGTCTCTCTCTCTCTCTCTCTCTCTCTCTCTCTCTCTGTCTCTCATCTCCCTCCCCCCTCCCACACCCTCCTTCCCTCTCTCCCCCCTCCCCCTCCCCCCTCTCTCTCTCTTTCAATCCCTCTCTCCGTCTTTCTGTCAGTCCGCCTCTTTCTCTCTCCCTTTCCCCTCTCGCCCAGCCTTCCACGGCGTTGCCTCGCAGCTTCCAATTACAACTTTCGACTCTCGCGTTTAAGTGGAAGAGACTTTCTCCTAATGATCAGGATGGAGTGGGATGGAGAGGGAGGAGGGAGGGATGAAGGAGGGAGGATGGGGGAGGAGGGGGAGGGAGGGGAGTGAGGGAGGAGGGGGTGAATGGGGGAGGGGATGGAGGGATAGGGAGGGGAAAGGGGGGAGGGGGAAGGAGGGGGAGGGGAGAGGGAGAGGGAGGGAGGAAGGGGATGAAGAGGGAGGAGGGATGGGGGATGGAGGAGGGAGGAGGGAGGGAGGACAGAAGTGGAAAAAGGGAGAAGGGGAGGGAGGAAGAAAGGAGGAGGGAGGATGGAGATGGGAGGGGGAGGGAGGGATAGAGAAAACGGACAGGAAAGAAAATATGAAGGATAAGGGAGAGGGAGGAAGGAGGAGGAGGAACGGAGAAGGGGGGAGGAGAAAGGAACGCGAGGAGGGTGGAAGGAAAGAAAGACGAATAATGGAGACAGATGGAGAGAAATGGGCTGTGAGAGAGAATAAAAGAGGGAAAGGGAGGACGAAGAAGAATTTAAAGAGAGTGGGAAGAAGGAGAGGAAGACCGAGAATGAGGGACGAAGAAGGAGGTGGAAGAATGTACGAGAGAAAAGGGGAGAGGAATAGAGAAAAAAAATGTGGGGAAAGGAAGAATATAAAATAAAGGAAAATCTGGTCTAACGAAGAAGGGGAAGAAAAACATGGAGATTAGGATGAGAAGGGGAAGGGAAGGAGAGAAAATAGAGAAAGGAAGAGATGTAGAAAAGAAAAAAATAAATAAAACAAGCAAACAGAAGAATAGAAAATAAAAAGCG